>NC_133860.1:49789199-49940472 GCF_047830755.1 Zonotrichia albicollis
AAGGAAAAAGAAAAGGAAAAAAAAAGGAAGAAAAAGAAAGAGCCAGTATCAAACTGGATGAAGATTACATTCCAATTGTTTGCTTTTGGTATTAACCTCAAAGACAAAAGGAATCTCTTTGGAAAGCTAGTTTGAAAGAAAATAAGCCTGAAGTTGATTGTTTAACTTGCCTTAATTTCAGAATAAAATCCAGACCATAACTAAAATAATGCCCGGGCCACACAGTGATGCCTATGACTGGATTTTAATTGACCTGAAGACTGTCACAGTCCTATTATCATAAAACCTGTAATGCACTTCCAGCATGGAGGACCCATCTGCGCCCACCATCCATCTGTTTAGTCATGACTGGCAAAGTAGTAGGGAACTCGCAGTGGTTGCCGCTGCCTGAAAGGAATAAACCACAGGATCTTCCAATGAGTGCCAAAAACTTCTGAGAAGGTCTGCTGCCATGGCTTCTGGGGCCTCGATCTACAGAAGACAGCATTATTAGCGAAAGACAGCATGCCCACAGCGCACTTCAGTCAGCTACAACAGTGTAGGCTGGCTGGGAATCCAATACTGGACTCTGATGAATTGTGTCCAAGCATCACAAATACAACTTTTATTTCATTACGACGCGCAGCTGAGACTTAACTTTGGAGAACAGAAATTATCTGTGTCATCAATCAAACAAAGGCAAATTTTGAAGCACAGGAGACCTCAATATTAATGAAATGTATGTCAAAACACTGCAGAAAGTATCTTTTGATCTGTACTTCTGAAAAGAAAATATAGTTCCACTGGCTTTGAGTAGGGAAAGAAAGGGAACAACATGCAGCTGTTTTGTTTACAACCTCTATTAAAAGATTAGTGAGGTGCTGCTACAGATAGGAAGTACAGCGCACAGTACCATGCAAAATCATTTTAACAAAGAGCTACTCCCTTAGCATTTCAGCAATGTAGGAATTTTACAGAACTTACATGTCTTCACAACAGTTAGACATTTTTTCTATACTTGTAGTGTCCTGTTAAAGAGAAAAAAAAACACAATGAAAAAGTATTTATTTACATTCCAAACTTTTAAAATGTCATTATGACAGCAAGTAACCACACCAGGGAATTAATTATTAATGTACGCTGTTTTGACTTTAGTTCATTAGGATGCATATTACACATATGCCATATTAGTTTTAAATAAATGTGAGATTATACATATAAATTTTAACTCAGTCTGTCTGTTAAATTATTTTTATAGGCACGTTATGAAACTATACTGTGTAGTTTGACTACAATACCAAAGAATGCCAACAAAAACTTTCAGCATTATTACAGCAAAAATTAATTCAGATATTACAATTCATGCACAGGACATTTATGAGCAATGTGTATAAGGCCCACTCTTGCCATACTTTCCACAAGCACTCATTCCAGACTTGGAGTATCCCACTGAGATAACCACAAAGCTAGTAAAATTCAGTCATTAACAGATGTAGTATTTTGAAAAGCAGGAGCTAGTCAGAAGTTTTAAAACCATTAGCTTCGTGAGTATTATAACACAAACAGCACAACTGAAAATATACCATGAGTTTCTACAGTTCCTATCATTAAATACAAATATAAAAATTGTTCTCTTAAAATGTAAAAGCTAATAATGTGTAGAGTGAAGGCAATCCTGCAGATAAGAGCAACAAATTCATACTTTAATTATAAAATGTCATGGAAAGTAACAGATCAGTTTTAGCTTAGATCACCCTCAAACAAAACTTTTTAAATTACCAATAGTGCTTTTTTTTCACTTTTCACTGCAGATTTCACAAAAAGGCTTCCATTGTGAGTATCATGTAGGGAGTTTCAATATAAATTCATAATTCATTACACCCTGAAATCACTTGTGAAGTTCAAAACACAATCAATTGAAATATTCTTCATTATTTCAACTCCTTTTCATTGGTAGTTTGGTATTTCCCTTTACTTTTCACTGATTCAGGCATGCACATAATGTACCTGACAAATTACAGTAGAATTTGAATAGGACCAAGAGCTAATCTCAATTGCCTCAACCACATACAGACAGAAGGACTGTGGTTTAATTAGGCTGCTACTTCATTGTCATCTGAAACACTCCCTAGCACTAAAAACCACACTGTGCTCCTTGATTGTTCCTGCATGCAATTCAGTGCAGGCATTGCTGGGACTCCACCCCTACCTTTCAGTTAGGGGAAGTTTTAAGGGAGAAGGGCGGAATGTGAGAGGGAAATAACATAGAGGAAGCTGATTTCCTGCTCCACCAGACACGGCTGGCCCCAACTCCCTTGCCAACTTTTTGTATTCTGCTTCCCAGCTCTGAAGTGTTTTGGAACAGGATCCCTTACCACACACTAAACAGCAAAAAATCTTAATTCTGTCCACAATAAGGAGAGAAGTTCATTTTTCTCATGTCAATTCACCAGGATACACAAGTTCTTGCCCAGGAGTTTGTGTAGAGAAGCCATGCCCAGTCAAGGTTACATAAACCACAACGGCCGCATTGTTAGGGGGGTTTTAACATCCACTCAGCAGTGAGGGAGGAAAGGACTGGAGGAGAAAACTGTAAGCACTGTTTGTTGTTTTGATTCCCACAGATAAACTGCTGCTCCTCTCACATTATAGGCCTGTCTTCCCTCTCCTGCCACTAGCGTGGCATTACACAAGTCCTTCTCTTTGTTAGGGCAGGACTCAACTTCACAGCCAAGGAATACTTTGCTTTCTTGGACTGGCTTTTTACTCAGCCTTTGTCAGAGAAAACATCATCTTTCCCTACCACAAAAATTCAGACATGGCTTTTTGAATAAAAAGGACTAAGTAAACAAGAGATTACTTCCATGGCATTTCAGCAAAGTGGCAATGCCTTTTTTTTTTTTTCATGAGATGCTATAGTTCCTTTTGTAACTGCAAAAATATCTCAGCTCTAGGAATTATTCTCTGGTCCACTCAAAGCTGTTTATCAAATAGTACAAAATAATATTAGCATATTTGAAAGCAATAATGTCAAATGGTCTTTCGAAAAACAATAACATGCTGCTCCAGACTCTAAAGGGACATGTAGCTATGGAATATTTATTCTACCATTTCAAAAGAGGGGCCTTTAAACCAGCTCTGGGTGCAGAAGTAACATCACCAAATATCTTAAAAACATGGTTTTCTGCTGTGTTTCTGCATATTGCTTATTCATTAATACACTTGTACCACTCCCTAAAATACAGGTTTTGAGATTTTTTTGGGGAAAATCACAGACTGAAACCTGGAGATTGTATTTCGTTTTACATGTTGTTATGGCATGTTGTCATGACCCTGAGAACCTCTCAAGACATGAGAGGTTCTCAGGGTCTGCTCCCCTCCAAACTGTAAATTAACTTAAATTAAAGAACCAAAGTAGGAACTAACTTCCTTCCTTTCCTCCCTTCCCTTTCCTCTCTTCCCTTTGCTCCCTTTCCCTCCCTTCCTTCCCTTCTTTCATTGCCTGCCTGTTTCCTTCCTCCCTCCCCTTACCTTAAAATGCCAACATACACTTCAGATTACTTTTGCTTTACAGCAAAGAAACTAGGGTTGAGCAGCGAGTCCTTTGCTTCTTGGATACTTCTTCAGCATGAAAAAATATTTAGAGCACATTTTAAAAGGTTCAAACTAGCAAAGAAACATTGCTTTGAACTTTTTACCTGCTTAACAAGTACTAGTGACTGAACTTAAGAAACAAAATACCTTCCCTGAACCCTCATACCTTCCCTCTGCCCACACTGCTGCCAAACAGACTCATCTGAAATCTGCTTTCATTTGAGAGTGAACCAGTTTACCTTTCCACATGAAAGTGAAACTTCACAGCACCCCAGGAAAGTCAGTAGCCCCTCTGAAGACAGGAGATGATGGAAAAGGAGAGTACCACAGTTGAGTTTTGACCTGTTATTTAAGGCTTCTTTCTCAGACATTTTTTTTTCTTTTGCAGACAAGGGACCAGAATAATCACCATTCTTCTGAATGAAAAGGTGGTCTGCTCATTAAAACATCTCATAAATGTCTTCCAATCAGAGTATCATCTCTCATGCATTTGATGTGTACCAAGGTTTTGCAGCAACATCAGAATTACTGTGTTCAGCCTAAGAGGCTTTGGCTGTCTGCATCTACTATCAGCTTGGATTACTATTAATACAAATAGAACTGTGCTAAGTTTTTTTTTCTAGACTCAAAGCTAATGCTAATGTTAAAACCTTTTTTGAGTGCTGGCACTCAGCCAAAAGTTTAAAATAACTTGGTATGAGCAAACATCACATATCTATGCAGTCCTAGTAATCTCTAAAAATTTCTTGAAATTTGAAATTGAATACAAGATGAAATTGACAAATACAACTGATTAATTTGACATCATGGATCATCTAGATTCCCAAAGGCATCATCCAGACTGGAAATAAAAACTGCTCCTGCACCTGTTTATTCAGAGATACATACCCAATGATAAGCATCTTAAAGCAGCTACAGGAAAAAAAATCACACCTTAGTGAGACAGGAAAAAGAACTTAAGAGGAAATAAACACAGGAATAGGAAAAGGGCAACGTTTTCAGATTCTGCTGAGGAGAGAAAGAATATGGGTTTTTTTCACTCCGAGGATATACTACAGATCCATAAGAGCAGTTTGCTTACTATAAATTAAGTAAGCTACTGCCACAGGTAAGACTGATGTAAAAGGAAGGAGAAGAATGGAGAGAAAGAGATGTACGTAAAAGCACTGACAGAATTCTGCAAACCAACCTCAGATTCACTCACAAATGAACGCATCCAAATTAGCTCCAAAGAGCACTGCACCTTTCACATCTACGCTTCTATTTAGCTTAACCAACTGTCAAAAAAAAAATTAGAAAGATCACATGCACTGGCTAACCAACTGTCCTACAGGATGGGTTTTATCATGAACTAACTCATCATGAAAAAAGCACACGCAAAGGATATTTTTCCCAAATTGATTCAAATTTTCCAAAGTATAAACGGTAATTTGTAACTTACAGGACTAACTCCAAAGCATGTAGCTACAATCCCTGGTTCAGTTTTTCTTTTGTGTTTGCTTAAAGAGACATGCAATCATTACAGCTCTATTAAACACTTGCAGTAGTAGAATATAAGCATTATGCCATACTTTTATTATTTTCAAATGTTCACTGGAGGTGAATCAACAGAAAAGTATGATGAAGCATAAAGAAAACAAAACTTGCAAGCCTTTCTGGATTTGCAGCCTTTGCTTTTATCTAAAAGTTCAAGACAACACATCCTTTATATAAAAGGTTTTTTTTATCTTCTGTCTAACATCCTTTCATGGTGTGCATGTAATTGATAGATGAGCAACTCAAGAATAGAAAATACTAAACATAGAAAGAATACATCAAATTTGATAAATTTTCTTTTCTTTTGTCATTAAATATATATTTGGTTTACTTGTGGCCAGTATTCTTTCCTTAATCTAGACTTTTCATGAGATAGTTAATTTTATCAATTAAAACTATGTTCAGTCTGAAAACTATTAGTTCTATTTAAAGGTTAAACCCCTATATCAGACTCATGTACTAAATTAAAAAAAGCTACACTCTGTTACTTCTAAGGGAATAGTTCTAGACTCTTCTATGTTCTGATTAATTTAGTTAAATAGATTTAAAATTTTTTTTATTGGCTATTAGATACTGACTCAATGACAAGAAACCATCTAAAATGGAGGCACCATAAAATCTCTTAACTTCAGGCCGTTGAAAACTCACAGCCTAGCTATAGGTGGATTAAAGGTAAAGACAGGAAAAGGGGAAGAGATAAGAATAACAAGGAAGACAGATAATGTTAATATTAGTTTATTTTCTGTTAGTAATTTCCAGTTACTCTTTCGGGGTTATAATTTATGTACACTTTGCTTTCCCTTTGCTCCATATTGTAGCCACATAAAGAATGCAATTGCCTGGAAACCTTAATTTCCCCTACCAATCCTAATTTTTAATATGCTAAACTTAATTATGAGGATTAATAGCTCCTTGATTACACTTCTGCCATGTTTGAAAAAACAGGCAAGCCCTTAGTATTCACTAATCAAAATAGTATTTAATAGATTATCTGATTAAAGATATGACTGCAAATATTTTTAATTACAAGATACTTATTATTAAAGACAAAAAGCATTTCAGCAGAACTAGATCATTTGTCACTCTGCATATTAAATGAGCATTGGATCAATACTATACAATATACAAATACACAAAGAATTAAAAAGCTTTGATTTTATTAACAGAATAACTGCTGTGACATTTTCATTATTTTGAAACACAATATTTGTTAAAAGATAGGAAAACTACCTGGTAAAATACACTTCCTAATTTTAGGTGAAAACAAGAATCACTGCAACAATAAAAAGCAAGTGTTAACCTTTTTAAAAGCTTCTAAGGGGAAAAATGTATGTGATAGGTACCATACTGCACACCAGGCAGGCTGTTAAACACTATTTTCCCTTCTATCCTTCCTACAGAAAATAAAGAGAAATTTCTCTTTTCCACATCCAGAAAGTACTGATGGAACAGGATACTGGCATATCACTGGACACCATTCAAGCAGTTAATTAACAGGAAACCCTGGTAGCATTAATTAAATTATTAAAGACACTGTCCACTTAGTTTATGATAATGCATCCACTACCTTGCACAAAGGCCACATGGTATCTATTAAATTTATAAAGGCCTATCCATTAAATAGTTCTGCCCCAGAGAAACAAGTTAATTACTAAATAATTTCAATGAAAAGTTTTCCTCTGCAATACTAGCATAAATCACATTAAATCATATTTAATGGACCATAATGGAAGAATTAAGAAAATTTCTTTTCTTCCACAGAAATAGTTTGTTACAACATATGGAAAAATGAAAACACTGTTTAGTGTTTGAGATAAAAACAATCAAAGGTAATCCTTTAAAATTAGGGTTCAGATTAGTCTCTGCAAGGGATGCTGTTTAACTGAAACATCTGGTAGTGTTATGTTGAGAGACAGGCCTTTTTTAACTTTGGAAATGAGATTAGTAGATCAGTTATTTGTAAGTGTCCAAGTAATTTCTAATTATTTTATCTGGGTCACAGATAATCCGCTTTTACAGGGCTCCCACAATGACATCAGAGGATCACTGGTGAACTGATTATCCTGTTACCTTCCACCATCCATGGGAAGACCGGATTTTCCTTTTGTACAGAGAAAGAGAAAGAAGTGGCTGATTGCTTCAGACAGGTGGCAGCCAACAAAATAAAGAATACCACAGTTCTTGAGAGGAAGAAAATCTCATCTATACAAAAGGCACCAGCTTTTAAAAAGCAGTCAACAAACGGAATACTTCTTAGCAGTGTCTGGTGCAATTTAAAACCTCACTAGATAGGAACAAATATCAAAGTAATCAGAAAAGCCATTGTTTAAAAAACAGTATGCCATGTCATATTTTACATGTTTTATACTAATGCCTTGTAGATCATACATAACCAACAGAAGAATCCTGCAGTATGAACAGAAAAACTGGGCTTATCATCATTTAACTCTTAACATGAAAGACATTGAGAAAAAATTTCTTAAAACCATAACGGAATATGAGTGAGAGAAATGCAAAAGCCAGGGCTAATCTTCTACTAATATACACACAAGCATCCCGGGCATTCCACCTTTTTTAAAAAGACTGAATCACAGCACTCTTTTTAAAAGAGCTCTATACCTTCAACAACCATACATCAGAAACAATCTGGAGTGGATAAAACACACTTTTTTCCCTTGGCGAATTAATGCCTTTTCCTATGAATAAATAGGCATGTTATGGGGGCTTTTGAGATAAAAAAACATCTGTTACATATAAAAATAAGAGAAAAATCCTTGAAAAACACATGTTAAGAAAATATGTTTTGAGAAAGCAAGCAAGTTTCTGGGTACTATTTGATTTAGCTTCCCAATAAATTGTATTATTTCATGTAACAACATAAAAAAAAGCAAATGGAAATAAAAATTAGTAACACAAATACATCCTTCTAACACTTTCTTCTAGCTTAAGTGCAAAATACTTTAGATAAACTTTGGTTTTGTCACTTTAATACAATATCATTAACACGTGCAAGCAACTGTTGCACAAGACAGATTGTCTTGTATTTTTTTTTCCCCAGAAGATTTTAAAACTGTCTGAAAAGGACAAAGTGATAATTTACCTATAAATCATACTTCTATGACTTACGACAAAGCACCAATAAAAACCCATACCTCTACCTTCATGGAGCTTTAAGTGTCTATACTGCAGCTATTTTGTTACCTGTAGTGATTCGGGCTAAAAACTAATCGGAAGTACAAGCAGCTAAAGGAGGCCCTGAAGTAAAGAGTAACAACAATCTTTAAAATTGTTACTTTCTATAGGAGAGTAAGAAGAGTTGCACCCTTGTAAGGTGCAACTCACGAATTCTTTCTAGTCAGTTTTTCTGTTTTACTTAAAAGTTTGCTTCTACTTTTCAAACAATGCCATTTAAAAATCAGGGTGTCTGAGAATGTAAGAACATAGGCTCCAGTTAAGGAATATAACATTCTAAATTGCTCTACAAGAAATGAGAGGAAACAGAGGAGTGGTAAAGGAAGTAACAAGCACTAGAGACAGGCAGGCCTTCAATATAAATGCATAATCATTTTGAAAATTACCTTTGACGGTGTTTTAATTCATGGGTAAAACCAATTTTTTCCATCCAGTTCTGTAAAAACTTGAATTTTAAGTAAAAATACTAATTTTTGATGAGATTTTAAGAGAAGTATCTTCTTAAGAATCCTAGAGTTTCTAAACTAGGATTTTAAATTTCTGCCTATTTCAGAGGCTTATGAATTAGAGAGAACCTAGATACCTCTATTTCAAAAGTATCCAAATAAAACTTCCCCAACAGTAATGTAAAGTACATGCTAGAAGAAGTATCGAAGTTCAGGATGATAACAAAATTAGAGGCAAATAAAGCTCAGAGAAAGCAACTGGGGAAGGAAGACGAAAAGAGCCATGTGCCCCTTCTGACAGAAGTGTGTTTCACATATGCTAGTTTCTAGGGAGAAAGCACTAATCCTGTATGCAGAGGCCACCTCAGCTGCTCTCCTCTTCATCAGAACAATTCATGTCAAAAGTTCCTCTAAGGACAGTTTTTGCCAACCAGCTGTTCCCCTCTCATTGTAGGAAGTCACCTCCTTTGCTCTTTGGCTTCTTGGACCTCCAAATGAGTTATGAATAGCCTTGTGCTAATGATACCCTAACAGTGATACCACAATCACAGTGGTGGCAAATGTACTCAGAGAAATTACTGTGTGGTAGGTTACTTAGTCTATTAATCACCTTATCAAGCACTACAGCCTCAGGAACATTCTCCCTGTAACAGACAAATTTTAGTACACAGCTTACAAAGTTTTCATTCTTACCAGAGAGCACATTTTTTCCAAGCATCTTGAAATAGATACTACCAATATCAACAGATATTGGCTTAATTTCTGGAATATTATGTAATGATGGTCAAGCAAGTTTACCTTCTGGAAAAGCAGGCAGTCTTGTTACAAAAGAGTTAAAGTTTGATTAATCTTAGATTTGTATTTTTTTCCAAAAATTTTTGCAGCACTTGCAATATTAAACACCAATGAACCTGCTGGACAATTTCAGCAGCAGTTTGCACCCACCAAAGTTTAGATCACAGAGCTGCAACACTTACTGTCTCTACTATTTAAAACCAGCTTTTTTTTCCAGGAGCTGCGGAATTAATCTTGGTACATGTTAAACTGCAAAAGGGAGGCACAAGAGCATGAACTACAAAAATGTGTATTACCTGCTCTCCCATACAAGCACAAGAATTGCTTTGCCTGTATCAAAAGGTCCACGTTCTTGTCCCTTGCACACATCTCTAGGCAGCTTTAGCAATCACTAAAATTAATGCTTTCAAGAACAGCCATGGAGCAATTCATATGATGTGAATGCTTTAACTGCATATCCATGCCTTCAAGCATCTTAAGTTTGTTTCAAGGTGCTTTTCTTCATATTACACTTTCCTGATTGGGTTCTGCTATCAAGTTTTAATCTGTACCTTATAGTAAATTAATTTCATCACACATTCCACATTTAATATACAGCTCATTTCAGTTCTTACACCACTTGTAGACTAATCACAACTGCACCAAACGGACTTGCTTTGTTTGTTTGAAGTCTGACTAATTGTTGCCAAGCAGAGTTCCTCAAAACAACTGTATTACTTATTCTTCCTAATTCTGTATTTGCAAAGAAAGGAATGAAAAGGGAGAAGACAATTGTGCTGCTGGTATGAAATGCTCTGAGTGGGGGATGGACTACATGACCTACATTCTTCAATGAGTCAATGCAACAGCATCCACATAGTGTGAATGAATTAATATTGGAGATACACCAGTAATGGATTTCTACTTCCCCAGCAATCCCATCAAGCCTCAAAACTCGTCCATGTGACAATAGCTCTTCTGCTTTTGGGGCAACAGGTAGGGTGCACTAAGAGGCCCTAATGAAGATCTGTACTTTTTAGCATCTGCCTCTCATAGACCATCCACATCCACAATTACTGTAGCATGGTTGTTTCACAAAGCTCAGCAAAGACAACAGAAAAAACTATCCAGACATACTGCAGCTCAACAGTTATGATTTCAGCAGAAAAACTGGAGGTAAAAATGCTATACCCCACACCTGGTCCAGTGTAGCTGCCAACTCTGTAAGTGAATAGGATGTACTTCATGGTATATACAACAGACAGAGAAAAAAAGACTTTACAGCAGTTTATAGAGTGCAGCGGCGGCAGAGGCCTGAAAGTGTTAAGGCTCAGGACAGCAAAGTTACAACTGGGCATTCGTGCCTGTTACAGTGGCAGTGCAGTTAGTATCCTGTGTCAGAACAGAAACAGCCCAGGTTTCAGGTATATCTGACAGAAACAGATTCAGTCTGAGAGGTCATATTTCACATTCAGTAATAGTACCTGAATGGGTGCTGATGGTCACTACTAAAATTTAGTCCAGCCTCTGGCAGCACACAGAACAAAATTATAAACTTAGGGTCTGGTTTTCTTGTTTTCTTCTGTATCCTATCTGTGGTTTAGTGCAGTCTGATCAGATGAGTTTTTTGATCCTTCTCATATATATATCCACTTAAAAGAAACTAAAACAACATCCATATTTCAGTACCTAACAATTAGGCTCACTAAGTATTTGTCTCTGTCCCACCTGTTACTAGTGAGCAGAATTAATCACATCAGCTAGACAGCCACCTTAGAGGTGGTATAGGAAAACATCCCAGCCCTAGATAATGCAGACATAGAGGCAACATTTAAACAGGGAAGAGAAAACCTGTCAGCAAGACCCCGGAACAGAAATCAGGCACACAGTAAAGGTGCACAAAGGTAAATCTGTTGAGCTGGGGGTTGAGAGCATGTGTAAAACACATTATGGTAGAGCAGCTGGGGAATGATAATAATAATAGACAGTAATAATGGTAATAATAATAGACAGTGTAACTACCATGACAGAAAAAGCAAAAGGCAGTAAATATGTAAAAGTAATACAGTAAAACCAAAAAGCAGTATTATTGCTTTATCTAACATAATTTAAAACTACACTGTAGGTTTTTTTCCTTTATTCAATACAAAAGAATTACACCATACAGTTGGGAAGTTTTCCATTATGGACCTACAAAAGTTAATGCTATGCAAACCTTCTTAAGTAACATTCCATAAAATCTCAGGCAGATCTCCAACAGTTGTAGCTGAAAATATGCTGCTATCTTGTACATTATTGCCTTTAAAAAAAGTTCAGCAGGCCATATCAGACTCTTTCAACATGTATATGTAACTAATGTAACTAATGTACTCTCTCTGTCATGATGAACAATATTTTAAACATTTGTATGGATTCTTAAGACAACTTCAAAAATTTGCTGACAGCTATTAACTTCTAATGTACAGAACAGGATATTATGCCAAAGAAAGGCTGTTTCTTGCAAGTATTTATTACATTAACAAATTCACTTAACTGAAAAATTTTTCCATGCAGAGGGTATTTTTTTCTGTATATCTAAATGCAGAATACCCACCTGGACTGTAAACAGCACGATTACATTGCACAGTTTAGCAAATAAAGAGATGAACATAAGCATATTTATCAAAATACTTAACAAAGATGCTGTCTGTTCTCAAAATTTGATTTATCAGTTAGCCTCACTGTCACATAAACTTTGACCAGGCTACACAAGAGTTTAAAATAAAAACAAGAATCAACTACATATCTTGTACACTGTGCAATTCCAGGACAAGGTATGAGTCCATTTTACTAATGCAAATCACGAAACTGACTGAAAGTGGTATTATTAGACACTTCTGCTTTGACTGATTTTACTGAAAATAAAACTAACATATACTTCTCAAATTAGATACTTACAGTGAAAATACCCATTAGCTGAGTGTAAAAGAGTCGACTTATTCCACCTAATATTATTAGACCCATGAAGGCAGATATTCTTAGGAGAGCAAGTTCATGTCTAAATACAAACACATCCTAGAACAAGACAAAAAGAAGAGAGAGACTTTAATTTAGTTACAAATTAATTAAAGTCTTTGAACCAAGCGGAAATAAGCTGTAAGAGGTGTTCTCAAAGCCTTAAAGCTGAAGGCAAATATTGGATTCTGAGCTACATTGAACATCATTGGTCTATTTATGTTTTAAAAGCAGAAACCAGTAATATTTTCTTTATACATGTTAACAGTTGGGGGTTTATGTTGCCAGACTGTTAAAAAAAACTCCTTCAAGTAGTTAAGATTTTGGAAATAGATCAAGCTCAAACGGATTATTTCTGAATCTTCCATCTCAAACTGTGCCAAACTGCTACATACAAGCTATATGATACAGGAAAACTACTTCTGTTAAATGGTCTGGTTTATTATAACTTGGCTACCAGGCACAGCTCATTTCATTTTAACATCACCTCTTCTGAAAGAAAACAAACATTCCAAGATTGACATTTGAAGATTGTACCCATAAAGTCCAAGTACCCCTACCAGATTGTTCTTACTGTGGTGCTATCTATTATCCAATATAAAATTATCTCCAACTTTTAAATTTTGGCCTAGAGTTGGATTGCTGCAACTTTGGATAAGGATGAACAGTGTAGATGCTTCAGGGCACACAGAATATGGATGTATTCAATCAGCTGCATTGGAAAGTCTATTCTCAACCAGCAGAAAATATAAAAAGTATTACAGAATGTTATGTAATATCTTCAAAGGATAGAGCACCTTATTTTTATCACAGAAGAACATTTTTACGTGGTGTTAGGTGTACTGTGAGTTCAGATCCCATTCTCTTATTTTTAAGTTATATTTATGTTCTCAGAGCTGTTGTTCGAATATACACATCGTTTTTTTCACTTACAGAAGTTAGATCATGGCAGGAAAGTATTAAACCCTTTCAAGTGAACTTTATATTACAACCAGAATATAGAAGTGAACTGAACGAAAAAATGAAACAAAACAAAAAAAAATCCCTAACCAACCAAAAAAACAAACCCCCCCCCCCCCCGGGTTTATGTTCAACCACTATAACTTGAGGAAGAGGGACACTGGGTTTTCATTACACAGAATAGTTAATGCAAATTATGTTTAGCAAAAAGAAAAAAAATCTATTTTTTCATTTAAGTAATTTCCATGAAGATCCAAAATATATACCCAGGAAAAAAGTTTAAACTGCCTACTAAGGCTGTGAAGAAAGTCCGTATTTAATGAACAAGCAGAAAGCACTAGTTAAGCAGCAAAACCAAAAAACAATCCCCAACAGTAATTTCTGAACTATGGTAATGGTTCATCCCCTCTCCCCTCACTTGTTTATACTGGCCTTTCTTGCTGCTGTAGAAAATAGACTAATTTCCATTTCTTTTAATGCTTCTTACTCATTTAATGAGTTAATTCAAAGATAAATCAGCTCAAAATAAAAGCAGTCACACTATTCCTTATTTCCCTTTCCATTAGCTAATGAAAGCTTTAAAGAAAATCAAGGTAAGACACAACTTCTACTAGTTGTACTTCTTCATTATTTTTCAAAGAAGATGCACCAGCTCCACATCCACCAGCTCCCTCAGCACCTGTGTGTGCAACCCATCAGGCCCATGGATTTGTGGTTTTGTCTGCCTGGCCAATCTCTAAACAAACCTTCAGTGGCCAAGGGCAAGTATTCTTTTCTCCAACCTTCCTCTCTTGCCTCCAGGGTCTGGGATTCCTGAAGGATGGCCGCAGCAGTGAAGTCTGAGGCAAAGCAGTAATTCACTTTGCCCTCTTTGTGTCTTCTGTCACCAAGTTATCCATCTAAATTCAGCAGCATCTCCACACTGGTGGGGATCTTTCTAATCCTTGTTCTGTTGCTGATATACTTGTAGATGCTTTTCTTGTGGTCCTTGATATCCCTCAACAGACTTCATTCCAACAGGCCTTGCCTTTCCTTGTTGTATCCCTGCATTCCCTTCCATACTCCTATAATCCTCCCATAGGCCCTCTCTCTTTTTCCACATCCCTAGCAAATTAATTCCTAAGCAATTATGAACTGGAAATCAATACTGGGCAATCAAATCTCTACAGACAGAACAACATTTTTCTACAGAAAACCAAAGTATATGCAGTAACTGAGCTATTTGGTAATCAGACTTTAATAATAGAATTAATTACACAATTCTACGTGGGAACAGAAATATTTACCTCCATGAAAACAGAAGACCATTTAAAAAAGTAGTAATAGTAATAATAATAATAATAATAATAATAATAATAATAATAATAATAATAATAATAATAGTAATAATAATGTACTCAGGATGCTGCAGCTTTGCATGAAAGCTCAATGCAAGTTGGTTTTATTATCCCTTTTTAAAACTTAGACAGTAAGTCTTTTTCAGATGAGAAAGCCAATCAAAACTATAACTAATCAAAACTAGTCAATAATCAACCAATCCCTCTTTCAATGTGTTTTGAACAGATCCTCTTGTTCAACAGCATTCACCAATATCAGTGCAGCGTGAGTACTGACTTAGTGTGATTTTGGAGTTTGCGGCGCAGGCTACTTCTGCTAACAGAAAAAACTGTACAGACTGAGCCATCAAGCATACACAGAGATAGCTGACATCACCAGTGCATGAACATTCAGCTATCATAGCACAACAGGGTTTTGCTCCACAGCAGCTTTTTTCTACATTGCGCCAGGCTGGCTGTCATATATGGCCTTGGCACAGATGCTAAAAGCATATTCTTAACAACATGAGAGCTTTCCTTCACATAGCCTCTTTCTAATCTTCTTTATGTCAGCTCCACAGCCTATGTGGTCTGCCAAAACTTCATGTTCACATGGGTTGCTGCCACTGCCTTTCTACTTCTACACCACACCACACAGCACTCCCCATTGGCTGCTGCATGTTCCAAAGGTTTCTAAATTCCATTTAGCTGCTACTTCTATCCATCCAGCAAAACTGCAAGGATTCTTAGTTACCCATAAAAATGCACAGAAATGTGAACAATTAAGAACTTGTCACAAAACGTGTAGGTTTATAGGATTATGTTGAAAAATGGACACAAACCACAAGATCTGGCATCTTTATCTCAACAGACAATACCAAAACATTCTACAGAAAGTCTCTGGGACAGATAAACAAGGGACTTCCTCAACCCCACAGCAGAAAACATGCCTCATCCTCATTTGTGAGCATCAACCACTACAGATGACCCCTAGAATCAATGCTACCACTGACTAGAACAGCTACCATGGCTATATGCTATCATACAGGAGAGAGGTCAAAAACCTAGATTGTAGTCCATCACTTCCAAATTCAACTCTCTTTGTTCCCTACCAACAATAACAACAAAAAAACCCTTAAAAACATATAACAAGTCCCTGCTATGTGCATTACTGTTATTGTTTTCAAGGATTTATAGTTCCTTTAAAGCAGCATATTGTCCTGAGGACAGAGCCTTTGGCAGGAAACACAGGACTATTGTGTCTGTTCCAGAAGAGATCATCTTCATAATTTTTCATTTACAATGGAAGATTAATTTATTCTATCTTTATTCTTTACTGAAATATGACGCACACAGAGATTAATATACAAGAAAATACATAAAAAGCCCTCTTTTTTTCTTTGTGAACAATATTTTGTGTAACACATGATAACCTGGTTGTCTGTGCTAGAAGTCAGTCTATCAACTTGGGTATCGCAAAAATAGTGTATAATACAAAAGAAAGCCAGGCTTTCCAGAAAGCAAACTAAAAAATATAGACTGCAGGTTTTGTAGAAAGAGGAAGGATTTAATTCAATATTCATATACTGTCCTTACAACCATAGTGAAGGACAGCAGGGTTGGGTTGGTTTTGAAGAATGCTGAGAAGAAAAATTTTGTTGTTTTTTATTTTTAAAAAGAGAAAAAGTTTCCTTTAGACTCTCTTTACAGTATAAATGGACTTTGGATGATACATATTTCCAGATTTTCCTTAATATTAGTCAATGCATAATATTAATATTACTGCAAAAAATCCTTTTCCAAAGCAAAGACAATGATTTGTAATTGTGGAAACAGGAACAAAATAAAACTAAATCAGAGCAAAGGGGCCTAGGTTTTTATATGTTAAGAGGTTTGGCTATGACAATTATTGCAGCAAAATTTCTAGCAAACAGAATGTATCAGCAGAATTCCTTTTGCTTAAAATATTAAAAGCCTACTATAAATAAGGTAAAATATACTGCCAAAGCATTTACTTTTGCAATTTGACCAGCTGTATCTAGAATCTGTGCCAGCACAGCCATGGAGAGAGCAACTATGTAGTGGTAAGTCTAGTATTTATTCTTCTCATCTCACTATTCAGAAGACTGACTACTTCCTAAAATATAGACTTCCTGACATTTTTTCATGAAGACGTAAGAATATTCCTGTGTTAACCTCTGTAAATCACTAATGCCTGCAGAAGAACTAATATGCTGATTTTATTCAAACAATATATTTTGTCTTGAGCTATCACCCCACATAATCAATTTAACTATCATCTCCTTTATTTCTAGCAGTAATTGCACTCCTCCTACTGGACAAACAGAGGTAACAACCATAACCTAAATTTCTGGCAGTGTATGTTACAAGAACTAAGACTACTGTGAAGCAATTTTCTGCAGTAAGAGGTGAAGCTGAAAGATTGCATCTCTACAGAAACAGCTTCCTCCATTACCTTTAGAGCTTTCACCCTTAATTCAGAATAGTTAATTTAAATTTTTTGGGGTTTTCTTTCTTGACCCTTTAAAAAAAAACCCCACAAATTCAAATTAGGAAAGAGATACTAACATGCTGGCCAAATTTGCATAATGCCTTAATCAGTACTGTAATAAAATTATCATTTCACAACAGCACTAAAAGCAATTTTAATTCTACAACTTCTGTTTTTTGTACTACTTTATATCTGAAGAATAAAAATGTAGATGAAGGCACACTGCCAAAAAATTCACAAGTATTTTAATGAGCAAGAATAAGCTTATTCCAGATGGTTTTTTGGAAAAAAAAATCATCCAGTTCTTTGAATCTGTTCTAAACACTAGCCCCTGTAAATTCAGAAAATGTAAGCTCCCAGTTACAGCCAAAATTTCAACAAAGAACTGTGCTTTTGTGAAAGGCTGAAGGTACCGTGCTCTCTGGAATGCTGTGGTACCTCAGTTTTAATTGATATAAAGGAGAAAAAGAATCTTGCAGAATGCTTGCCTAAAACCCTAACTACTACTAAGCCTATCTTTTCACCAGTCCTGTTCCTTTGGTGTCAAAAAGACATAGTTCTGACAAATTACTCCGTGGCACAAATCTATACAGCATCACATCCTTAGCAGCACTTAAAAAAACCCACCTCATGGAGCTCTGGTGTTGTTTTCCAGGCAGATATGTTGACTAAGCATGACAACTATTTCAGTTTTCTCTACTTCGCTGTGTGCTCTCCTATTCTACAGCTGAAAACCTGAGAAAGCTAAATACTATTTAGTGTTACACTATACTTAACAAAGGTCTTAACAGCCCAGACCTGCTGTGTCTACTGTTTTTCTATATCGTATAAACATATTTTTCCTCTCTGGGGCACAGAATACTGTATACTATAGCACAGATCCACTTTGTAAAAGGAAGAGTGCCATTTGAAGTATTCACATATGGAAATTAACTAAACAGAGCAAAGTAAGCAATTTCTTCCACAGTTCTCTGTAAACCTAGGCAGCCAAATACAAGAACCTGAGCCCCTCTTCAGGGAAACGCATTACAATGGGTTAAAATAATTGTTGCATACGTATTCTGCCTTCTAACCTGTCACCTGTCAAAGGAGCAGGAGCATTAAAATTAGGCCTCACTCCAAACCACTTCAAATGAATCCAGTTATTCTGGCAAGTACAAGTTTTATACATATTCACACTTGTTTTTTGAACTGTCATTATCAATAATTATTTATCATCACCTCCTTAGGTATTATAAAGTATCTGAAGTAAACATGATTTCCATTTCCCTCTCTTGCACAGACCACCCTCAATCAAATAATTTGGTTACTTTTCACACTACTTTTAAAAAGCAAGGCTAACGGACAGAACTTTGGCATGTTACCTAATACAGTGTAATTACAGGAAACAATGCATTCAGGGAATAGTCACAATAAAAAGGAAATACCCTACCATGACATTATACTATTAGAGGCCAACAAGTCTGTTTCAGTGCCTATGGAAAGATGCTCCAAGCAGACAGCAAATTATTTTCTGTTCCATATTTCTAAAATCCCTTTAATGATTTAAATGGAAGTATTGATGTAGATGGAAAAAATAATTAAATTCCTTTAGAATACAATTTTCAAGAACGAGTTACAAAAATCCTCAACTTTGGAATGTTCTACATAATAAAAACTTGGTATTTATGAATCTAAATATAGCACTTTTATCAATTTTGGATAAACCAAGGAATACAATCCTCCTACCCTTTCAGCTCTCCTTTACCACATCATCTTCACATACACTTTTATGGGAACATCACACCCAGTTCAGACTGACACAGGAACAAGTAAGAAGCTTGGAAGACTGTATCGCATCTTTTTCCAGAAGCAGAATTTTTCACAAAGTGAAATTCTCATATAACATAGGATACAAAATCATATGACAAACTTTAGTTGTTCAAAAGAATGGAAATTTTTTTTGTGCCTTACCCACAGTGAAGGGTCAGGTTCCAGTAGCCTGGAAAGACGAGTATGACATCACCAGCAGAGAGCATGCTGGGGTGTCACATCAACACAGAATTTAAAAATCTTCTGCACTTCAGTATTTGGAAAAAATCTCACCAAAATTTAGAGTGTAATATCTGACATAATCTTATTCTCTTATGACATTTGGAATGTTACCTAATTTTGAAAATGTTTTAAACTTGTTTTCTAGGTTTTTCTCTTTCATGTACTTGTATTTGTTATAGTCCAGTACAAATACAAAATTCATTTCAGATTTAAGCTTGAAGCTCTTACGGTTCTTCATAAGCAAGACAGCATAACAGTTTTCTTATAAAGAAAGAACTTTCAAGCACTGAGCAAATTTCAAGCAACCATCTTCAATATTCTGAATACTACAGATAACAGGCATAAATGAGCACCAGATAGCAGCTCTACAATGTAAGTTTCATAGGGGAAGGAAGTCCTTGATTTTTTATTCTACTCCAGTCAGTAAGTCCACATGAAACAAACCAAACTTAATTCTCCCTTAACCCACATAACCTTTTCAAAGCAACAGAAAATGCTGCTACAAAACCAATGTATATTTTTCCCCTTGCAGAATGATCATGTGTTCTTCTTTCCTTTCTTAAAAAAGCTGATACTGCTTTTTAAAACATGATATTAGGATAGCTATATATTCTGCATAAATCTGCTTTGGAAAAGTAAAAGGAAAATTAAATACATCTAGAGTACTCTTTCCAATACTGATAATCACTTCCAAAGAAAGCTAATTGGTTCTTCCCTCCCTTCCCATATTCCTAAGAGAACTAATGTTGTGTTTTTAACACAAAGAACCCCAGGACAATGCCCTTTCATAAAAATATTTTGTTACTTACTGTAAATCAGTTTGCTTACTTAATAACATACAGCTAGTTGAACTCTCTTCACTAAGAGTGAAACTGAGCTACCAAAAATGTGCAGTAACTAAAAGCCAACACAAATTACATTGCAATATTACTTGTTCCCTTCACAGAGAAAACAGGTTCTTACCCAGTTTTCTTTTTTCAGAGGCAAAAAGTAGTAGTAATGGCAGAAGTCAAGTATCAGCGTATAGGAACTAAGGATCTGGGTGTAGAAACACAGCTGCAAAAACAGCCAATGATTGTCTTCACCAACACAATTATTAATCCTGTAGAGAAACAAAGTGTGCATATATAAAAACAGAAATACAAATACTAAAGTTATAATACTGTGAATAGAAAACTTTATGATTTCTTAAGGAGCAAACTACTGGATCCCTTGCACCACAACTTAAAGCATAGATTGCACTACCGAGATCATTGCTTAGAACAGGAGACACAGTTTTCTGTATTTTTATATAGCAAAGATATTGCTGCAACTTTAAGTAAAAATTTAGTAATAAAATTATTTTTTGAAAGTCAGTGAAATTTCACAGTAATATGTCTTATCTTCTGCTACTCAATACATTTCACAGGTTGTAAACTATAAGAGTGCAAAAACGCAGACAAATGTTTTAAAATAAATGTGATCACAGGCTAACCCAGTAACAAAGAAATATGACTTAAAAATGAACCAGAGGCACAGAAGACAATAGAGGCATCCATACTCAGAAACTCCTGCATATTCCAACATGAAAAGTGTAAAGGAAACAGAAGGATTCTATCTGTATTAAGTACAAGATCAAAAGTTACATGGATGCAAATTCATACAAGCATTGGCACAGACAACAAGCTAAACCAGAGTGACAAAAGCACTATACTAGTACTATTCTCTGAAGTAGAAAAACTTGACAAAAAAAGGTAGTTTGAAAAATGGCTAAACCAATGTAGGAGAATCCTGACATCATTTTTGAACTCTGCAATTTGTCTTGTAAAAATTTTAACTCAGAACTTCTTTCAAAAATGTTTATTTTCACTTACTCTGATTTTTACTGGTAGATATAGCAAAGTTCAAATTTATTACTTCCATGCTTTACATGCCTAAATGATTAAGCACTACAGGGAAAAAAACAGGAAAAATGAGCAGCAGTCAAGACCACAAATTTCAGAATGCTTCACTAAAACGGTAGATAATTAGAAGAAATGTCCTGATTTTACCATGGACAGTGGTGATCCATCCTCCTCACACAATGTCCACAGCGACTGCAATGGTGTGAACGCTTTGGTCTCATCATATTGCACTTGTTACATAACTCCCAATGTTCTCGCTCTAGGTGAAAATGTAAAGACACATTAGAGAGACTTAAACTCAGTTAATCAATGCATACTCATAATAAATCTGTATGTTTGTAACTCTAATTAAAAAAACAAATCTTACTATGATCTGAGAAGGATAAGCACCACATAAAAAGCTTTTTCCCACTGTGACCCTAATTAAACTGGAAGATATTACTGCTACTCCATGCCAGTTTTCATCTCCAAAATGCCCTCTCTTCCTATAAATTTCTACAAAGTAATTATTACAGAACAAACCTGTTACTCAGACAAGGAAGACTGTTACTCAATTATTTCCTTACATTTCTACTGTGAAAAAAATTATCTGCTAGACAGAATCAGGATACAATCTCACTGCTGTTCCAGAACCCCCTGAGGAAATACTGCTTCTGCTAGCTAGCTAAAAGACGACACACAGTGAACACTTCAGGAGCATCTTCCATCTCAAAGCATTTTAATAACATGCATATCACCACATGCAATTTTACACATAAGACATGCAAAGAAAGAGATCGAGATTAGGGTTGTATATACAAATATATACTATTTTTAAATTACTAATGTGAGATTCTTTAAAAGCTAATATTCAGAGCTACTGAGTAGCTGAAGCTACCAGGAGTACGATTGCTCAGCTTGGCTGTTATTTATCTCAAATGCACCATCCAAATTAGAGGAATTCTTTGAAAAGCAGAATTCAAATTATATGTTCAAAAATTTCATCTTCACATGGGAAACAATAAGATTAACACTGAAATACTTCCAGTCACAAAAGCATATATTTTCTGTCTTTAAGGAAAACAGGTGGATGACTGAGAAATACTTTGACTGTTCAAATTGTTTCTACTTAAACAATCTTTTTTGAGGCACAAAAATTTCTCATATCTCAGGGACAGAGGGAAAAAAAGGGAAAAAAAGCTTCATATTTACAGTAGGACATTCTGAAATTTTATACTGTAAAACACTGTCCCAATGTAAACAAAATAAAGTTATATTTAGCAGTTCTGAGACACCTGCAGGCAGCTCTAATCTGGTCTTTCTTGCTGCAAAATAACATTTGGACACTTGAAGTAAAGAAACCCAATATCTGAGATCATTAAACAAGTAATAATGACAGATGGAAACTGATTTACAATCTGTTTGCATAAATCCAGTGTCACAAAGGTGTCACTCACTAATGGGGGAGATACCAGAAGAGTTCAGAAACACCCCAACTCATTTTTAACGCAATTTACACTGTGTAAAAATGTATCCTCCTGTCAGCCTAGCGCACACCACATAATTGAAGCACTACCTCCAAAAGTATGATACCCTGATATATCAGGCACCAGATCAAAATACCAAAGTCATGACCTAGCCTAAACATTTCACCTTCGGAAGTACTTATTAAGTATGACTGAATGGAGCCGTATGGACTGAATGGAGCATGCAAAGTTTGGGGAGCTATGCAAAGAGACACCTTACATTAGAAAAAATCCTTTGTGTACAAAGGGAATTTGCACTGCTCTGGTACTTTGACAGTAAATGAAAACTCCAGTATAAATGTAACTGTCTGTAACTAGCAAGGGTCTCCCATTCTCCAGTTCAGGTTGCAAAATCCATGTTGCTCCCCCTGCAGCAAAACTGCTGACTCCAGAACCCAAGTCTGAAACACCTGATGTTTTACTGGATCAAAGGATCAGCTGCCAGAAGCAGAAAGAACACTGGCATGAGATTTTCTGCAATTAGTGGTGACACATCTGAATCCTAGGGAGATACACTCTTTTCCACAATAAACTGTCTACTTCATGCACATCATATCATCAGCACTAAGGCTAAAAAGATCATGTCTCCAAACACATCATCCTAGATTTTCAGTAACATCAGGAAAAGAGAACAAAATTTTATTCTGGGCATTCACCATATCTGAAGACAAGACTGAAGCATTCAGCCTCACTGGATGGGACACATTTTCTTCATTCATGAAGTGTTATCTGTTAATGTGACAAAGCTCATGCTGTTTAACAGCCCTACTCCATTCTAAACTCCTAAGTAAAAGCTCTATGCATTAGATAATAGCTCCCAACAGTTCATAAAAATACTGTTCTTTTCTGTGGAGAATCATTAAGGTTTTAAATTTCCTCCAACTTCTGGAGCACTGGATACCATACAAGAATTGTGGGATAAATTTGCAAGGACAGAAAGTTTAAGTTGCTACTTTATACAAGTGCAGTGTAACTAGCACCATGGTTTAGGTTTTTTGTTAACAGCCCATACAATCATAAGACTCTGGAAAAAAACCAGCAAAAACTACACAGGTAAAAACCAGCATAGGACTACCTTCCAACATCATTTTCAACATCATATAAATTTACTAAGACAAAAGATATAGAATTAAAATAGCTAGCTATCTATAAACATTTTTCATTAAAT
Organism: Zonotrichia albicollis; assembly: GCF_047830755.1. NCBI lineage: Eukaryota > Metazoa > Chordata > Aves > Passeriformes > Passerellidae > Zonotrichia > Zonotrichia albicollis. The sequence goes on from NC_133860.1 coordinate 49,813,093, forward strand.
ATTATCAAGTTAGTAGTATATGCATAATGTTTGAAAGTCTAGAATGCAAAAAAAAATCTTCCTGTGGAAAAATTTTCTAGCAGAAGGTCCTACATAACTGAAGAATGGTAGAATTTCTGGTAGAATACAAGTTTAAGAAAAAGAAGTTATGAAACTACACAAGGAAAAGTGCTAAAAATTTACAACTTTAAAACAGTGACATAGTAACTTTATTCAGCAAGGACAGATCATGGTTTCCAATAAGTCTCACAAACACAGATTTATTCCTAATTATTTTGAGGCTATTAAAATAACTTTCATTCAATTATATAGAATCAAGTTAATGTACCTGTAATTGGTATGTCTGGATTTTCAGGTAGTTTTCCTGGATCTGCTACTGAGGCTCTAAATAATGAAGCTATACAAAACAATGAGCAGAAGTAATAACCTAAAAAAATAAATAAGCATTTGTTAGACTTTTTCATACATGCGAAGTACACTGTATCAAAAAATACAGATACTCCAGAATTGAGCTGGAAAACACTCAGCATTCTCATTCAATTCCAGATATATTTTTGATATTAAGTACACAACATCAGGAACTCCCCAATAAATAGAGTGAAAAAAGTAGTAAACAGTTCTGATAGCACCAGCAGGTGCTACTATGACCATACTACTGTTTTGCAGAAGTTCCTCCATCATCTTACCACACAAACACCAATCATATCACACCTCAAAGCCCCCATATGGAAGATATTCCCAACAGTGCATCTTCACCTTGAAGTTTATTCCAGCCATAATTCAAGACTTTTACCCAGCAAACCTATGAGCCAAACATGTATGAGCTAACCCACACAGAGACATATGACAAAACTGACAAAGTTTAGCTTGTTGCCAGTCATCACTACTATCACACCAAATTCTGACAGGCACTCGCAGATGTGAACCTGAAATCCTGTCAACAAGTTCTAAGTACATGACCTGAAAGCCACATTCAGCCTTTTCACCAGTTTCCACAAAAACAAGTTCTACAACAACACCCGCAAAATAAAGTGCTGCAGCTCCTCAGAACACAAAAACATAAGACGCATCCACTACATTTACCCTTTATCTTACCTTTTGTCTTTACTTTCACCCTAGTTTTTATTTTCTGATAGGATTTTTTTTTATGTACATTAAGTAGAAGCATTATTTTATTAGTAGAAAAAAGTTAAAATTACTTACACAAAACTGCCACAACTGAAATATTTCCCTCTTCATAATGAGGAAAAAGGATGACCTTTGGGATGAAGATTGTATTGTACAGCCAGACAAAGATAATTAGGCCCATGCAGCACCAACCCTGAGGGTCAACCACAAAGTGAATCCGTTGCCCCATTGAACACAAACAGATAATAAATTGTCACGACCCAAGACAATAATCCTAAAGAGATAAATAAAAAATATTTTTTTTAAAAAGAGTAAATTAAGTAGTATAGTGCAACCTATACAGTTCATACATTCAAATTTGTACATTCAAGTAAGAAAGAAAAAAACCTATCAACTGTTGATTTAAGGAATTACATAAAAACTTAAAACCATTTCACATACATTTTTTAAGCACCATACAGAACATTTTATGAATTCATTAATTAGACATATCTGGCCAAGAAGCAACATTTATCACCAAGATGCAAGTAAAACCACCACCTGGGAAAACTATTAAGCAATACGTAAAACAGCAACTGTCAGTCAAGTTGCAGCAGCAAAGAAAACTCTTCCATCTAAGTAAAAAGGTTCTAAAGCAAGTAAGAAATATAGGGAATTATTTATGTTCCACAAAGATTCACCTCACCTATCTATTGCAGTCTCCCCTGTATTTCATGGTTGTTTTCTTAAAGATTTTATGCTAAAATAGTCAAAAGTATCACTAAAAATTCAGGGTTTCCTCACTTAAAAAACGCCCTTCATGACATTAACAGCAAACCAAAGGAGAAAGGAGTAATTACCCTGACATCTTTTACACAGATTATTAAAAATATCACACAATAGAACATTTTCTATTAATCACATTTAAAACATCAAGGTTTCCATCCTTACACTTTAGTGGGCTGATTTCCTTTTGGTTTTAGACTGCAGAAACCTCACCAAGTCCTACAATGTGAACTTCTGAACTTCATAAACCAATCTCAATAACACAGCACTAAGTCCTAACCACTATCCAGGACAACTATGACGGAAGGGATTATTACTGTTATTTTTTTGTCCGACTACTTTCATACACATATTTTATTACTGCAATGCACACATAATCCCAATCTACTCTCTTACCCGTTAGTTTGCCCAGTTTCTGGGCTTCAGGAATCTTGTTCCATTTCTGATGGTTTCTTTCCATTCCTTTCAGCTCCTACTTGTTCCACTAAAATTTTGTTTATCAAACATCTCTGTTTCCAAGGGCTTTGCTTACTTGTTTCATGTTTGACTGTCCTCAAATGCATTCAAAATTTACTTATTACCATTCACAAATTTCATTGTCTTCCTTTCTTCTTCTTTTAGATGTCTAATCAAAATCAGGCTAAAACAAGCTGCCATTTTTCCACACTTCTCCTTTGCGTTATTTATAATCACCCTTTGCTTATTATTTTCTAATGTAACAGTGTTCCCATTCAAGTATCATACAGCTCCCCACCAAGTTCTTGCAGCCACAGAAACCCCCACCACAAGAGGAGAAGCAGACAGAGCCTCAGCTTGTCAAGCCAGACATGTCAAGCCTCTGAGCTCCAGCACCAGGAGGACAGCTCCTGTTCTGCCTGCATCTCTGATCTACAGAGCAGGTCCTGAGCCCTGGCAGCACACATGGACAGCAAGCTCTCTCCAAGAAATCCTCTGAGCCATCTGTGCCTGAGTCCTGCAGCATACCCAGCAATGGATACTGGGTATGAGGAACAGCATGGGGTAAGGAACAGCAATGGGTCCCTGCTTCTCGGACAAAGACACCCCTGCTGGCCCAACGCGTCACCTGGCAAAGTATGCTGCTTGCCAGGGGCACCGGGCCTGCATAACTGCTGACTGTTACTGAGGCTGGTAGCAGTCTGGCCCTCAGTCTATTACCCTTAGCTGCTCTTCCATTCAGGCACCATGGACACAGCAGGGGAGACCAGGAGTTTACCAAGCATGACTACACAGTTAACAGGATGTGGGCCAAAGTCTAGTAGACAAGTGGTATCTCATTCATGCTGCTGATGAAGGGGAAGAACTTGAGGAGAAGCAGACAGATCCTGCAAAGGAGCAAGTGGTTGTGCAGCATTTACATCCATAGAACCTCCTATAAGGCTCAAAAACTGAGGGTGAAGGGGAACAAGATCCACCTGAAATTACATGGGTGAGAGCATCTTTGCCAAGAGGCTGGTTGATCAGCTTGGGGAATACTTAAAGAATGATGATAGAGGAAGTTGGTGGTCACATTTCACAAGCAAAGGACGCAGGATGATGGGGAAAACAGAGATCTTATAACCAACCAAACCAAGGCGAAGTGGGACTGCACCAAGTGTGCGCACACAACTGACACAGGAACACCACTTAGGTGCACTAGGATAGTGCACCTAAGGTCCTCCTAGAGCTGAATCTGGTGAGAGATATGAAATTCCAAGAGAGATTTGTACAGGTACATGAGCAGCATAAGGAAGGCTAGAGAGGAAACGCCAGCCTGCTGCCGAAAGTATCAAAATCATACAAAAATGTCAAAGCACCTTGTTTATTTTGCTCTTTCATGGTTAAGACCTGCCTTCTGGAATTCCAGGTCCCTGAGACCCATGGGAAAGTGTAGAAAACAAAACACTTAGTCTGAGTGAGGGAGGATCAGATTAACAAAATTTTAAGTGAACTGGACCTGTCACTTCCATGTGACCTACTGAGGTGCCAATTGGAGTGCTGAGAGAGCTGGTTTTGTCATTGTGAAGTCATTCTCAACTAAGTTTGGAATTTTTATGCTGATGGGTAACATTCCAGAAGACTCAAGAAAACAAGTGTCAATGAAAATCCTGTTTTCAAGGACAGGAAGGAGGAGCCAGGCAACTAAAGGCCTACTAGTCTCACTCTGGTCCCTGGGAAGGTAAAGGAAACAATCCTGGAAACTACTTTCAAACACATGAAGGACAAGAAGGGGACTGGGAGTAACCACCATGAATTTACAAAGGGAAAATCATGCAGACCAACAGAAATATAGAGGCCAAAAAAACCAAATGCAGCAAGAAACACTGCTGACCACTGAGGAATCCATCTGTTTTCCATCTTACCAGAGCAGCAGAGATCCCATGACTTCACAGCACTTCCTCAGAATAACAGCTCAACAAGCAAAACAGAGATATAATTAATGAAATACTTGCTCCTGAGTGACCAACTTGTACCATGTGTGAGCAATAAGCAGTGAGAGGGATTCAGGAGAGAACAGTAAGAATGCCTATCAGGAAAATACATCCCAAATTTTTATCCCTAAGTAACTTACTTTTGCTTGCATGACCATATTCACTTTTATAATTAGAAAACCACAACAAACCTCAGCCATGCTCAATACCATACCTTGGATGGCAAAATCCAGAATTAAGCAAGAACTACACAAATGCAGATGTCACTCTCAAGACAGGGTGATTTTTCATCTGTCTTCTCTATCTCCTGAAAGTGTGATATGCAAACAACCATTATCATTTGTTTGAAAGGCAGCATGTAACAGGTTACTTTCTATTTAGGTTTTCAAACCCCACCTTACTGAGTAGAGCTGTCTCCAAACAAACACGTTAATTCTAACTAGAATTTCTCAAATCTCTGTTCTAGGCCATTTCAAAAGTCTAATATTTTTTTAAAAGAGAAATGTCTGTGTAAAACGGCAGTAGTGCCAATGTGTTTCAGTTAAACAGATTTGTTTCCTGTTTCCTATAATCGTAAATTAAGTTTTATATTTTTCATTATACTTCAGCAGCAATAGCAAATAAATGATGTCAATATATTGACTTACTCTGGCAAAGTGATTTTTTTCCCTCTATCCCTTGGTTTATGTACCATGCATAAATATATAAAGTGTGAGGAATAAAGAAAAAGTAAGAGCTTCAAAATCTGATAACGAGGAAGGAAGTACTAGATTAAAATTTAAATCACAAACAAAGTGAATGTTTTACTCTTTCAAATACAGTGTCAAAAGAAAGAGATGACTGATCTCATATAATTTTGTTCTTCAAAATTCATAATTTCTGATCAGAAAAACTACAATATGCAAAGAAAAAACTCTATGAGAAGGTTAACAACAAATAAATGGAGAGAAACAATTAAGTGATTTATATCTGCATACATTCAGGATTCACACAAGCAATGAAATTCTCCAAGCAAAGTAATTTTCCAATTAAATAGTTTAGGAGAAAATACAGAGCACTAATGTTAGAGCTTTTGTGGTTTTCTTCCCTTGTGCCCTAACTTCTAGCTATTTCTTCTAAATAAATAACTCAAATACAAATAATTTGAAAGCCAACAGGAGCTATGCCTATGAAAAGCTTCAGCTGCACTAAAACATGACTGAGTCTTTCCTACATTATGGGGAATTTTCTTGCCTTTCCAAAAAAAATACCTTTATTACAGGATGCATGGGCAGCATTGTTCCCTAACCCTTTTCTTTCTACACAGTTCCATCAATGATATCATAAACTCAGTATTTTGTTCACTACAATCACCTGCAATATGACTCTTCATGTGACATCCACAGAATACTAAGACCACAGAATGAGTAAGGCAGGTGAAAAGTCAGTTGCAAGAAATGAGAAAGTTTTGTGCTAACCAGAAATGTTAAGGTGAAATATAAATTGCTTTAATAGACTCATTTGAATGCAACCTTAGAAAAATAAAAAGTATACCATTTTGCATCAAGAATGTCCCAAAACATTTTTAGAAACTGTATTTCATAAATACACCCAACAAGAGCAGTACTCAGTTTCTCAGCCTAAGAAGCACAACAGTCAGCTCTGGGGACATCCTGTTTCTCGCACATTCATGGGTGTTGCACTCACACACAGCTTGAAACTGTGCCTCACAGTAGCCCTGCTTCTTAAGAAAAGTATGACTTCTGAAATTTGACTTGCAGAAGTCAAGGACTTCTTTTACGGACTTTTTTCACAAGTCTTTAAACAAGTAAAGAACAACACAGATCAGTAACACTCTATTGCTTGCCATGAAAGACAATTTTAAGACTCCACACAAACTGAACAATACTATGCACCTTAATACCTATTTTGAGAGTGGAAGAAACACCACTTTCTAAAAAGGCTGTATCCTAAGCAACCCAGAAAAAAGAACAGAGAGTAGAAACACAAGAGAGCCCACTTCTCATAATATTTGTGATAACGAGGGCAAGGCAACAACAATCAACAGCCCTCCCCAATTTCTGGATCCCGCTGCATTTTTACACCAGTGACCTTACTGAAATCTAAATAATTACTGCCAAAGATTAGTGGCGCTAAAACAAAAAATACTCTTTAATGGGAATAAACAAGGTGGACTTGAACCAATCAACTGAATTTATTTTACAAACCAGATTTTAAGGATGTCACGTGTCAGAATAGAATTGCCATTAAGCTTCTAAAAACACTAACGTTTAACAAAACAGAATAGGTATCTGAATGGCCAGTTAACATAAGCAACAGCATATTTGTGCTATGACAAACCCCCACACACCTGGCATTTCTCGTGTTTATGGAATGGATGGTTGCAGCAGAGACCTTGGCACAAAGCAGTTGCTAGGTGGCTGTTGACAGGTTTGTTGAGGTAGGCAAGACATTCTCACCCAGTTAGTTTTCATTGATAGGATCTAGCAAAGTATACCTGTAAACAACTACTTCATTTATAAAAAATGTCACTTGGGCTTGGAGAGGGATGTGGCTTGACATTCACATACGCACACCTAACCCTCTTTATCAAAAGCCCATCAAATCTATCTTCACCCACTGCTGACCAAACAGCCACTTGTAGACAGATAATGCACGTTACTTTAAGACCATTACTGTTTGGATCATCAGTCTGAGGCGAAGACCTGCTGTATCGTCTCACTAACTGCGAGAGCCGGGAAAGTGCGAAACCCAGGGACGCCAAGGCCATTGCATTTCCTTGTGCCGCGCTGCTGACCACACAGCTAATCAAACCTCGTGCCTCTCCTACTACCACCTCAGTATCACCGAACACCCTCCTCCTGCTTTACAGGGCAACCAGCACCCTGGACCTGCATAAAAGCGACAGCACCATTTCCTCACTTCACAGCTGGGGAGATACCCGGTAGTTCTGCCCAGGGCTTCCCTACCCAACTCCCTGCACAGACAACAGCAACGCTGGAGGGGAGGTGCAGCGATGGAGGAAGCCCCGCAGGAGCATGCCCGCCGTGGCGGGGGCGTGCCCGAGGGGGTGCCGCTGCCGGTGCCGCGGCCGGTGCCGGCGCCCCCGCCCCTCCCGCCCGGCCCGGCCCGGCCCACCCGCGGCGCCGCTCCACCCGCGGCGCCGCTCCCGGGCCAGCGGGGGTCGCGAACAACGCCCCCCGCCCGGGCACGCGGCGGAACCAACCGTGGGCTTCCGCCGCTCCAGCCGCGCGTGCGCGCTCCGAGCGCCCCGGCGGGCGGGACCGCGCCCCTCAGGGAGGGAGCGGCGCCGGCAGAGCCGCCCTTCGAACCCGCCCGAGCCGAACCGGCTGCCCCCCTTACGGCCGCGGGGCGTGGGCGTCTGGCCTCCTGTGCGAGGGGCGGGCGCATGGCCGGCACGGCAGGGGTCTGTATGCTGAGTATGTGCAGCGCCAGAGGAGGCGCTTTGGAGGGGTGGTCTACCCTGCCCGGTGGGAAACGCGACCAGCCGCATTTCCCCAAGGCTGGAGCTCCCTGTCACTTGCTCGTTCCGAGCAAAGACTTCAGTCAGCATGAGCCTTTTCCGTTTTTCATTTTTGCACCGTCCCATTGCAATCCCTGTGAAAAATGAGCCCTGCAGACAGGGCCTCTTCTCAGTCTCCAGGCTGCTCCTAGGAGAATCTGGCAGCTGCCCCAGCTAGGCCTCATAGCTTGAAGCTAATAGTATAAAATAACACTAGCTTCATTAAGAGAGACTTGCTTTACCTTGTATAGCACATAACCATGGTTTCACGGGGAAAGTGAAAGTGAAAGGCCCCAGCCCACCGCAAGGAGGAGGACACCCCCCAAGGAGGAGGACACCCCGACCTTGCAGATAAGGACCTCTTATATTCTGTCTCATCTCTCAGAATCATAAAGCCACCCATGAAGAAGAAAAATGCCTCTGGACTATGAAGATAGCATCAGAATCCCAGTAGTTTCAACACCTCTAGCAAAACCCTGCTGTTATCTGACATTGGTGGTTGTAGCAAGACCAACTCCTGGGACACCTAAATCAAGAAAGAGTCTGCTGGATGGTGACACCATAGATTCATTTCTGTTTTCCAGAATAGCAGCATGAATGTGGGTTATATGGTGCGTGGTCAAATCATGTTGTGTATAAATGCATGAAAGTGATAAGAACCATTTGTTAAACACAACCATTTGTTAAACACAACTTCTTCTTGCTCATGAAGGAAGAACTACTCTTGTAATTCTGTGCTTTGCATCCTTGCCTCTCCCCTCAATCAGCTCAGACCAGTTGGAACACTTTTATGACATTCAGGTCGCCTGCTGTGCTGTGCCCCTTGCTCACACAGAACCCTTACCTGTCCACAGAAGCCAGTCAACATTTTAAAAAGATGATTCAGACCTGCAAGGGATTACCTTTGGGTAAGAGCCACTGACAGCTTGTAACATACAAAATTTTCAGTGCTCCCAGCTGGGAATCATGCCTCGAGCACCCATTGCTGATGAACATATATGATCTTTTGGCTATCTAAAGATACCCCATCTGTCTGAATGGCATAGTTCCCACTGTAAATTGATGGGCTCTTACCCTGGAGCAGTTTTCCTTCACAATGATGGATGAAATAGATGAAGAGTAATGTTGTGAAGACTACCAATGCCAAAAACTCACCTTTATTACTGATCAGATTCTTCCTAAAACTTAATCATAACATGATTATTCCAGGAAAAAAAAACAAACAAACAAACAAATAAAACCCAACAACAACAAGACAAATAAAAATTTTAAAAAATATTACACAGGGCAATTGTTAACATTTCAATCTAAAGTTGCTCTCTCTATTTGTAGCAGAAACCGGAGGTTGTCTGGAAGAAGGAAGAAGCATGTTCCAGGTTCAGAGAAGATCAGATCAGAAAAAATCAAATCTTTCAGAACAATCTGTATATGTCAGTAGGAGCAGGTAACACTGAAAATAATAGACTTATTAATTGGACTGTTAATATGTCTGTTATATAGGGGAAAAGAAAAACTGAAGTTGTTCTTTTATAAATATTTAAAAATAACAAAAAACAGCCTCTGGCTGTATTCCATGACAAATTTCATGTATATATATATTTATGTCTATATATAAAAGACCTAATAAGCTGTGAAAATTTTTCACTGAAGAATTCATTTCAATGGGGAAAAAAAACCAAAACAAAACAATCAAGAAATTTAAAGAAAACCATGTTCTTGGGAAGTAAAATGGAAATATAAGAAAAGAATAATAGTATGATTTCATATGGATTGAAAAAGAATCAGTCAGTAATATTATCTTCCATTTGAATACCGTGCATTTGCATTTCTGCTGTGGTACACAGATAATGGCCAGTCTTTAGACCTGTAGTCCTGCCAGGCAGGTTATATTTTTTTCTGTTCAGGAATGGGATGTAAACCTAGGTTATGGAACAAGGGCACTGGTCTTTTCTTTTAGTCATAGCACAGCATTCCCCTTTTGCTAATTTTTTTTTTTTTGAGAAAGCACTTTGCAGGAGGAAAAGCAGGCAGTTGTGTGCTGGACTTCCCAACTGAAAAGTCTTGACCTGGAGATATTATCTGACTCTTTTGCCAGGTTATCAAATCTAGATAGATAGATAATGAGTCTTTGTGATTAACTACATTCTGTGTGGGAAAACATACCTATGGGAATCCTAGCTTTGCATAATATGGATTTAAATAAAATCCAATATAGATGCATTACAGAAAGATCATTAGAAGTCTGCAAAATTATTCACCTTCTTCAATGCTGAATATTGCACAATGGCATAGAATTCCTCTTGGATTTTCTGATGTCTGTGTTGTGTTGTTGTTGCTGTTTATAAATTACCACAGGAGCCACCAGCTGTCGTCCTATAAATTTTATTGGCACTCTGTAAATATTAAATCAGCCTGCTAAAATCAAGCCATGTGCAGTAACAGCTGAGGCTCTGTTATGGGGAACACATGTGAGAAAGAGGTGTGCACTGTGACTCTCACGATTCTTACAGCTTACAAGCCCCTTGCCTTCTTAAGGCTGTTATCCAGGATTCATTTTTAGCCCAACTGTGCCCCTTGACCACATGCAGAAAGGACATTTTTTGTGCACAGATACATACTGAGCTGAGAAGTCAGCCTTAGCAGTACTCAGTTTCCTGGGTCCTTCAAAATTTTGTTGCTACCACATTTCTGCATCAGCACTGCACTGCTCACTTGTAAACCTTGGTAACATACATGGAATACAGTTGTAAACTCTAAAATGGGAGCAGAATTCTTGAAGTCATGAAGATCTACATCATGTAGAAAAAAGTCTGTGTCAGAGAAACAGCATGTTGAAACAAAACCTGTTGTGGCCCACATAACACTATGTGACATATTGAGGGTGAGGCTGTAGATGTTAAAGGAAAATGTGTCTCAGGCTCCATTTTCTCTTTTACTTAATAGCCAGAAAAATCAAAGACAAGGTATGTTTTCTAATCTACCTGCCTCAATTGTAGACATGGTGAAATCTCCTGATCCTGCAGCCCAGATAGATTAAGGGAGCGCTAAGGTAGACAGGCACTCTGATTTAGGGGGTTAATTTTCATCTTAGGCACTTCGGTGGTATAGGAGTTCTGCTCAGATAGTGTCCATCTGCAGATGTCCTAGTATTAGTTCTTCTAATGACTCTCTTCCTCCAAGAGTTGCTGTCTAAACACCAGGCAGGGCGACAGACTGCTTGAATGTTCCACATCTCCTCAGTGAGGTGAGTTTGAAAAAGCTTCAGCAGATACTGCCTTGTTCAGAAGGCAGCTTAGGTACATGCCAGCTCAGTTTGAACACACTGACTGTGGGCTGCAGCCACCAGCAGAATGTCAGATTAAATAACTGGTAAAAGCAGTAGTTAAACAAGGAAAAATGAAAATGTCTCAGAAAAACCCTTAGAGAAGCATCGGGCTTGTCCTTTTTTATTTCTTATTGCTGTAATTATCATAATTATTTTATAATTGTTATTATTATTGTTATTATCATTACCATTATCATTGTTAAATCAGTAGTAGTGGTAGTAGTATTTACCTTCTGGTTAAATTTTAATTTTCAAGTGAAAATGCAGTTTGCTGATGCCATGGAGCCTGAGGTGCTCCAAACAGGACAATTTTGTTCTCAATAAGGATAGTTAACCTTATTTCAATATTCTTGCACTGGGGCCAGCTACAGAGTCTTTTCATCCCCATTCTTTCTCACTTGAGCAGAAGGATTGTGCACAGCTGTCAGGAAATTATTTCAGGTGAGCTGAAGTTGGTGGTTACATACCAGATATTCAAGGAGTTAGGTTTAGCACAACCAAAAATGCAAAATATTTATAATTCATTACCAGTGTTTCCTGTTTCTACTGGTAAAGTGTCTGATGGAGGACCCAAAGTAGCCCCAGTTCCACACCTCTTAGAAGTGCACCATCTGGCACAGCAGATACTTCTGAGTACATTGTGCAGGATCTGCTGCTCCAGATGGATCCCTGCAAATCTATGAGATGGGAATCATTTGAAAATCCTCACAGAGTTAGCTGATGTCATTGCAAAGCCTCTCTCAATGATTGTTGAGTGGTCTTGGGAATCCAGAGCAGTCCCAACTGACTGGAAGCTGGAGAACATTGTCTGGTTTTTAAGAAGGGCAAGACAAAGAACTTATCTTGCAGAAGACAGAAACCTCAGGGTCCTGTCCATCTCACTTCAGTGCCTGGTAAAGTTATGGTGATTTTTCTGAGGGGCATGGAAATACTCCTGAAGGACAACACAGTCATTGGTCACAGCCAGCATGGCTTCATGAGGAGACAGTCCTGCTTATCAAACCTGATTTCTTTTTGTGACAAGGTAACACACACAGGTGACCAAGGAGAGACAGTTGATGTAATCTTTTTCGGCATCCGCAAAGCTTTTGATGCTGTCTCTCACAGGATCCTTCTGGACAAAATGTCCAGCACACAGCTGGATAAACACATCATGGGATGGGTGAGCACTTGACTCACAGGCACAAGGGGTTACAGTGAATGGGGTGACATCAGGCTGGGGACCTGTCACTGGTGGGGTTCCACAGGGCTGCATCCTCAGCCCAGTGCTCTTCAGCATCTTCATAAATCACTTGGACGTAGGACTGGAAGGGATGCTAAGCAAGTTCCCAGGTGATACAAAACCAAAGGAGTTGATGCCCTTGAAGGCAGGGAGGCCCTGCAGAGAGGCCTTGACAAATCAGGGGTCTGGGCCATCACCAACCATATGAAGTTCAACAAGAGAAAGCAGTGCCGTGGAAAGGGGGCCTGGGGGTCCTGGTCAATGAAAAGCTGAACCTGAGTCAGCAGTGCCCTGGCAGCCAGGAGGGTCAACCCTGTCCTGGGGGGCACCAGGGACAGCATGGCCAGCCGGGCAAGGGAGGGGATTGTCCTGCTCTGCTCTGAGCTGGGACAGCCTCACCTCCAGTGCTGGGGGCTGGTTTGCTCGGCTGAATATGAGAAAAATACTAAGTTATTAGAGAGCATCCAAAAGAAGCCAGTGAAAATAGTGAAGGGTCTTGGAGGGAAGGAGCCGTTATGGGAAACAGCTGAGGTCACTTGTCTGTTCAGCCTGACTGAGGAGACTGACGGAGACCTCATTTTGGAAGACAACTTCCTTGTGAAGGAAGGGGGAGGGGTAGACATTCATCTCTGTGGTAACCATTGACAGGATCCAAGGGAATGGCCTGAAGCTGTGTGAGAAGAGGTTGAAGTTGGATATTAGGAAAAGTTTCTTCCCCCAGAGGGTGGATGGGCACTGGGACAGCTCCCCAGGGAAGTGGTCGCAGCAGCAGCCTGACAGTTCCAGAAGTGTTTGGACAACACTCTCAGGCACATGGTGTGACTCTTGGGGATATCCTTTGCAGGCTCAGGAGTTGGACTCAATGATCCTTGGGTGTCCCTTCCAGCTCAGCATATTATGATTCCAGACATGATTGTGCAGCTGGCAGAGAGCTTCTGCCTGAGTAAGGAGTCTTGTTTTGCTCTTGCAGCAAGGAGCGGGTGAGTAAATTTAGGAGAAAGCACTGCAAGCAATTTCACCACCTGCCAGTAAAAGCTAGTCAGCTGAGAGCCATGAGATTAGTTGTGAATGTTTCATAGGTGGTGAAAAAAGTACTAAGCACAGTGTGAAGTGCAGCTTCAGAGACTTTTCCCTAGAATATATGGTTGTGCAGAATTCAATAAAAGTCGATGTAAACCTGGTATTTGATGTATTTACAGGCATTAAAGCTAGTTGCGTTAAATTGACACTTAAAGGAATAGCATGGATTGAAGATTTCTTTTGCTAAAGGAGTAGGAAAAAAACAGCACTTCACTTACTTTCTACACAAAGCACACCCATTTGAAAAAAAGTGGGACAAATAAAAGAGCACAAGTGTAGAAACTGTGCTTGGAACTGATTAGAATTTTCAGAGAGCTCTGCAACTATGGCCCTGTTCTGTAAGTAGGTTTGCACAAGAAGTGCTGTAAAATAGATCACCTTAGCAGCACTTATCAGCATAGCTGCGTTGGAAAAGCTTTCATTACAGAATGCATGCAAGCTCTGAGAAGACACAACTAGGGTCTGTTGCTATTATGTTACTACTGAAAGCATCCATAGTGATACGGATCACACCCCTCACCTTTCTAATCCACAGTGTTCTGCTTGTAGAGGTAATCATTATGCCCAGAGGCCAAAATCTCTTTAGGCCCTCGATAAAATATATTCCTAATTTGGATTTTTTAAACGCTGAGAAATCTGATCCAATTAACACATTGATTGATTTTGCAAAATACTGTGCTAATTACATGCAACCAGTCATTGCTGAGTTAATTAAACATGCATCAAAAAAACCTACAGATCTAATCTAATTAGCAATTACTACAGCTGTCATTACCTCTTTTCACCTACTTTTAAGCTGTGCAAATTCACACTAAGAATCTCATCCTGCAAACTCCTTACATGAATAGCTTTCTTTGACTGCTGTAATGCTTCAGCACAGAGAAGAAGCTTTAAAAATTGGGATAAATACTTTGCAGTCCACAATATAGCTTCTATTCAGACATCATTATGATAAACTTATACTATATCCATCAGTTTTGTCAAAATTACAAGATTGGAAGATTTTTCTTTTTAATTGACGTGATTTTACTGGGAGTGTTTGTAGATCCTACCTTCAAGTGGTTCCTGCAAATCTAAATGCATACTTGCATTTCAGAAAACAAAAAAAAAAAAAGTGGATGAACATTCTTATATATTCAGACAGCTTTAAAACATGTGTCAAAAATTCTGAGTAAAACATCTCAGAACACAAGTTTTTTTTCAGATTAAAGAAAATCATCAATAAAGAGAAAAGGTTTGTGAACTTTAATGCTATGGGTTTCTTCCTTAGGCTTGATTAAAAATGTACACCAATTTTCACACACAATACAGGGATTATAAAACCTTGATATCTAGTTACTTGGAATGGCATCATATATAGAATATAAACGGCCATATATAGTTTTCACATCAGTCCTTCATATAAAAGAATAGAGAGAAGACTTGCTTTAGTACACAATTTTTATTATTTAAATACAGGTTTATATGTAATAATAGGTAGCTGTATACTAATCTTTAGTTCATTCACTGCAAGTGACCTGCAAAAGGAAACGGCTTCACATCCAGTATCAGAATATAATTCAGATGAAATTTTTAGTAAATATTCAATTTGGGCCTTGGACTCCAAAGCCATGCTGCACATGTTTTTTGAAAGAACATTAAGATATTTCTAATTCCATTGCAGTTCAAATACAAGGAATCATTTACCCTAGCCCTTGGGTCACAGAATTTGACCTTGAATAAGCTAAGTCAGTAGTGATTTCCAATACCCTAAAAAAGAGCTAGGACAGTTTAACAACTGCAGCCCAGATCTGAGAGCAGATTTCCAGAGGACTGAAAAAACTGGCATAGAAATATGCTGAGCTCTTCTGCTGGAAGATGATCTCTGTCTGGTGTGCCTGATCTGCAAGAGAAATCCAGGGTGAAGCAGCTGGAGAGAGCCAGAAAGCCAGTAGTTCAGCTAATAATCACTATTGCTGTGTTGCCTAGCAGTAGATTCCAGTGCTTCCTAGCAGGGCTCTCTCAGCTCTTCCTGTAAAGTTGTTAAGGTATTGCTATAATGATAAAGCCCTCCTCAGATTTTCTGTCACACAAATGCCTTTTCTGCTTTAGTCTAAGAGTTGAGAACATTATTTAAATTTTATCTTAGATTCAGTGACAATGTAAAAATTCATCAGACTGGAAAATGTGCATTGTCTTTCCACAGTGAATTTAAATAATAACAACACTGTATTTATCTGTGATGTTTTCTGTAGGAGTATGGCTTTTTTTTCTCTTTCTGCAGTTGAACACCTGAAGTAAAAATAAAGGTACAGAGTGAATGCAGGCGTGTGGAAAAGAGAGCAAGTGGTTTCTATAGCAAAATACCCCTTGCCATTATCTATTGGTGTAAATTGTGTGGTATATTAGTTCAATGAGAACTGAACTCCAACTGAGCTCAATCAGCATGACATTAACTAGTCGCAGCTTTCTATGTACCTCATGTCCATTTATGTTTTACACTCTCCAGCCATTTTCTAGCCGCAGAAGTAGACCCGTTTTTGTAGGGAATAGACTAAAATCTCATCTTTGCTACCAATAGAGCTATATTGGCACTCCTCACAAGGAAAGGCAAAGAAAACAAGTCAACATTCAGGTTTTGCACAGATAAATCATGTTAATTCAGTCTTTGTTGACTAGCATCCAACAAACAATGATAGGAAGAGTGGAAAATTTTTAGTTTTCCCTTTTTAAAGACCTTTGCACATAAGCCCAGTAATTTCACCTCATTTTCCTTAACAGCTGCAAGGAAACATTTGTTACACTTTAGGTGAAGGTATTGTTAAAACAGAAATCATGTAGAAAGTCTACATTTTTAATGTTTATATGTACTGGAGTGATGTCAACTTGTTTTTCATTGGCAAATTCTTATGATCAAGTTAAGAGGTTCTTTGAGCAAGTTAATTGTGCTCATGTATATTTTCATAAAAGTCTGACAGTAGAGTCCCAATCACAGGGTCTTTAATCTTCCGACTTTCACATTTACACTCTTCTACAATCATGATTTCTTTCACCACTGGAACAGAATCAGTGCAGTTCAGATCCAGGCGCTTCATGGAGAACTTGCTGGGCAAGCAACGTGAACAGAAGGTATAAAGATGATCTTCTGAACCAGGAACATGAAAAGAACTACATTTTCCAAAACACAGATTATTCTGCACTGTCACCTTCTCACAGTTGTTATGAGTAACACCCTGAAACAGAAAGCAGTTTAATGTTTCTGATGCAGAAATTACTCCATGGACTTTGCTAGAAGGCATGAGCAAAAAAAAAAAAAAAAAAAAAAAGGGGACAAAAAAACAAAAAAAGCTACTGCACTTTTTCCTTCTCAGAACAAATAGTACAGGTTTCTAGGCAACATCTGTATGAATGTATGTCTGTGTGAAATAAATTTAGTTTTGGATGTGAAAAGACGTAGTCCTTGGCAGAAAGGACAGAGAATTGGTTACATGGTTACAGAAACACTGAGAATTGATGGTGATTTACAAGGAATACAGCACTTTTACCTATACTGTTTGCTTGTCCTAATGTTACAATGTGGCAGAATGGCTTCATCTATGCATGGGATAATTTACCAGTTCTCTGAAATTCTTAGCATAGAGTTAGACATAAGCATTGGTTTTCTAATTAATACAGAAGAAAACAATCCTTGCTTAGGTGTAAGAGAACAACCAGCTTTTCCTGTAAATACTTGTTCTGAGAGTTTCTATATGCACACGCGCGCGCACACACACACACACATGTATATCTATACATATATGTATATATTAAAAGAGAGAGAAGTTATAATTCAGATGTACAAATAGTTGAGATATATATTTATTGAATGGATAATTACTCGTCAATTTCCTTCCTGCTTAGACCATGTTGAATATCTGTGCATAAAAATAATAAATTACTCTATAAAAATTGAGTCTGCGGCTTTCCAGTGCTGCAGTTCAACAGTTTGCCTCATCAGACTAAACTTTTTCATCAAAGTCTTTCAGCCACTTTTGATAAAGTGTTCTGAAGACCTTTGACTAAGTTACTTAAATAACCCATGTCCCTTTAGTTGCTGATTACAAGAGATGGGGGAAAGGCATATTTGTTGATCTTGGATACGTGTTCTTACCTGGGCAAAAGGCAGGGTTCTGCAGTTTTCTTGGTGCATTTCATTGGTCTTGATTGGCAGGACAACTTCTTCAGATGCTGAATTTTTCTTTAACATGAAATGGTCCCAGAATTTCTTGGCATCTTTTCTGTAGGGAACTTCAGATTCTCTCTTGCTGGAATAATGGGGTGGAGAGAGGTTTTCCACAGGAGAGGTCTCTCTGGATGCAACCCAGGTTCTTGGGTTTTGGTCTGCATGGAGTCCTGCACTGGGAAGTATGAATCTGGACATTTTTTTCTCTTCTTTCTTCTCACTTCCAGATGCTGTCTGTGGAATTGATACAAAAAAGCTTGGTACTTTCAGGGTATCTTCAACTCCTACTGGGTTCTCACTTGTCTGCTCAGGAGAACTTTGGCTTTCAAACTGATTTTTGTTCAGGTAGAGAAAGTGCTGAAATGGCGCTCTGCTTTTCCTTTGCTGTGAATTTCTCTGTAGCTCTGTGGCTCCAAGACATGAGAGCACTAACATCTGAAGCAGAAGCAGTGACATGATCCTGGAAAGGGCAACCTTGTAGAGCTGCTGCTTTTGCAATGAATGTAGTATGCTAGCTTTATACAAGAGGTTATGGCAGAGGAGAGGAGGGCTCAGGAGAGACCCTGGTGGGGCTAATTGCATTCGTTTACTGTAGATTACAATTATGATAGTGAAGTTTGTGCTAATGAAACTCTGCTTTCAATCTGAGTTATGTGTATTAGAAGCTCCTATCTGAAATCTAGTAACCCAGGATGTTGTGGAGGACAGAAGGAGTCAACAGGGGGAAATGTTTGGATAAGGTGTCTAGTTTAGGCTGAGGAATTAAGTAAACATTTGAGGTTGTGTATTAGAATGTTCAGTGTGGTCTCCATTGTTTATTTTGACTTTCTATTCCATACAGCCAGAGGCTGTCAAAACAGGGAGTGTTATTTCATTATGATAGGAAAAGGCAAAACATTTGCTGAAACAGTAAGCTCAATCTGGAGACTGTGTTTTCAAAAGTTAAGTCTAACTTTGGACTTTCAGGTTTAGGATATGACCCAAGGTCTGCATGACTAACAGACTGTTGCTCAGACAGTCAGAGGAATCTGTCAGGAAGCACTAGTCCTCACTTCATCTTCCTCACAGCAGGTTTGCAGCTGCTGGAGTACAGACATGTCACTAGCACAGAGCAAAAGATCTTAAGGTGAAGAAACTCTGCTTCCTGGGTTTTCAAAGATTCTCTTACATCCTGTTCAGGCACCAAAGCCACTCCAGACATCCTGTCAAGTGATAATGATAAATGAATATTTAAATAAAATGTGTTAAAAATAGGTATTTATGATTCTAGCTATCAAAGTCTCAACAGAATTACCTAAAAACTATTAGAGGCATCTTTTGCATAATTACCATGTTATGCAACATGTAAGAAAAAATAATCTACTAGAACAGCATATAGAGAAAAGCTTTGGGAGAAAGAAAAGTTATTTTCGATAAACATTGCAAACATTGATGCCAATATTAAAGTACAAAAAAGAAATTCTGCTTCAGATAATTTGCTATTTAGGTATGCTAATCTTCACAGCTCCTGTTTCTACAAAGCTCTATCAGAAGACTCGAAAGTTTGTATTATTCTTGAAAAATTGTGTGTACTAGATGTATGATGTTACTTTACTTTGATTTTCAGGGAATTAATTTCTTGCCTAGAACTGCATTTTGATTCCACACATCATATTTGTGTTCTCCAACAATTTGAACTGAAGCAGTTGATTTTTGTAGCTAAAATAACTTTTATCTGATGTGTATTGGTAACAGTCACTCAAAACTATCCAGCAATGTCTTTCAAACATGAAATTTTTGAGGCAAGATACGGATTTGCAGGTCATCTAAGGATGTCTCTGATGATGCACAGATAAAAATTAAGTAAATTGTAGAACTGGAATGATTTGGCTTCCCAGACTATCTAAACTAAACTGGCCTGGGTGCAGTGTAACTGTTAACAAAGAATGTATAAAAATCTTAGTATTGACATATATATAGAAATGTTTTGCTGCTAATGTTACATTATAGTACAATGGCAATGAAAAAAGCCTCTTCAAGATCAGAATCCACTCCTGTCCTGTAACATACAGCAAGAAGAGAAGTCTTTGAGACCTTCAGATGTAAATGTAAAAATTATTATTTACAGAAGGGTAGGGAAGAAGACTGAAGCAAAGTGGTGTCAGCAAGTCACTCTGCAAGCTGGTCTGCAACCCAAAGGCTGATAAAAGAGCTCTCTTCACTACTAGGTCAGGCCAGTTCTAGTTCCTGGGGTTGGGATGGTGTTACTTAAGATCTGATGAGACCAAAAAGCAGCATGCCAGCTCTAGTTCTTCTAAGACAGTCTAACACTGCTCCTTCATGCCTATATTATCTATGGCTGCTTTCTACGAGGCAAAAGTGGTAAGATATGGGATGTGGTACATCTGGGCGTGGTTTTCAATATCTAAGTACTACCATAATCTGTTTTGAAGTTGACTGCCTATATAACTGTGTAGAGGCAGCAGGTCTCTCCTTAGCCTCTCTGCTTAGGCTCTCAGGAAGGCATCCCAATTCAGACAGCAAGCTCAGATAGTCATTCTGAAGTTAAAAATAGCAAGCATTTGCAAGTCTCTTTGTGGTGACATTGACTGCATAGACCAGTAATTGACTACTGGCATTTGACTGGGTACATAGTCATTATGTTCCAAATAGACCTAATCTCAGCTTTCTACAAAAAAAAATGCTGTTTCTTTTCTAAAACTTGTTTTCCTGCCTGATTGCCCTTTCATATAAGCATAACATGTTTTCACTGTTTTCTAGTTATTAAATCTTATATATATGCAGCAGTGTCTTTCAAGCAGGCTTTAGTTTACCTTCATAGTAGCAATTTATTCAGGACATTCTGTTTTCACTAGAAATAGTCATTGTGAATGTTTGCCCATCCTTTTAAAATTGTCAGGTCTATAGATGATGAGTGCTATGCAAATGCAAAATGGTATTATTCATTTGTTTCAAAGCTGAAGTTTGTTCTTCATTAATGGACATTATCTGTGCTGCTAGTTGATGCCTAAAAATAATTCTTGGGCAGTGCTTGAATTACTTGCCTTCTGTTGAGCTAAATAGTCTCATCATACCATGATTGATGATAAAATCATTAAAATGGATTATATGTATACAGTCCAATTCAATATCTTGTAATTTTGGAAGCACATCTGATGTAGACAAACTTGTCTTTCACAGACCCCATATGAAGACCTCAGAACTAATGAATTATCACTATGCAGTTTATTCTCCAATAATTGTACTTATCAAAGAAGGCCATCTGTGGTCTTTGTTTTACTGAGTTTCAGGGAAGCAGATCACATACAGGCCGCATGGGAAATTTTTAATTATGAAAGCAAGAGTCTCTTAACAAGGTATGAGATGAAAGAACAGGCAATAGGTTTGTTTAGTTTTGTACTTCCAGCCTTAGTTACTCTACATCATGAACTCCCCTATGTTTCAAGTCCTCTGTTGCACTGTTTCTTTCTCCACTCATTTATGTTTCCTTGTTAACATTTCTCTGTTTCTTTTCTGTGTTCTGGCAACAGAACTAAGAACAGCATTAAGTTTTCATACGGCAGCCAAAATGAAGGTGCTCTTACTTTAGAACATTTTTTTATGGCTTCAGTGGGACTTGTCCTTTCACATGTATTGGACCATGGTCCCCTGGCTGTAGGTACATACAGAGGACACAATGGGTGATTCTGTCTCTGAATGGTACAGGCACTTATGTGCTGCCAAACTGACAGTGTATCCAGTTCCAGACCCAGCCTGATCAGTTCTCCTGGGTCTGTAATTGATTGCAGCAGATTGCTAAGGCATGGGACAGGGAGAAAGACACTGGGAAAACCTGTGGGACAGGGAAAAAGAGTTTGGGCAAAGACAGTCAGTGTCAGGAAGATGCAACTTCCTAGATTGTTGTGTATCATTTGAGAGACGCAGGTTATTCACTGAAGAATTTGACACCACCACCAAAATTTTTGTAATATAGTCCAAGGACGATGCACACAAGATTTTTTTTAGTAAATACAAAAATAGATACAAACTTATCTTAAAATTTCTTCTATATGCATTAAAGGATATTCTTTTGTTCACTCTGATTATATGCAATTCTTCAGATACCAGATTCTTAATCCCAGAATCACCCTTTCAGTCATTAGGGTTGAAAGGAACGTCTAAAGATCATCCAGCCCAAACCTCCTGCCAAAGCAGGGTCACCTAGAGCAGGTGACAAAAGAGTGCATCCAGGTGGATTTGGAGTGTCACCAGAGAGGGAGACTCTGCAGCCTCCCCAGGCAGCTGTTCCAGTGTTCTGCCACCCTCAGTGTAAAGTTCTGCCTCATGTTGAGATAGAATGTCTTATGCTTTCGTTTATGGTCACTGTACTTAAACCAGTTTCTGGGCACCATTGAAAAGAGTCTGGCACCATCCTCCTGACACCCACTTATGAGATATTTCTGTGTATTGGTGAGATCAGTCTCTCTTCTCTCTCTCAGTCTTCTCTTCTCCAGACCAAACAATCCCAGTTCCCAGAGTGTCTCCTCATGAGAGAGAAGCTCCAGACCCCTGATTATCCTTGTGGCTCTCCACTGGACCCTCTCCAGTAGCTCCTTGTCTCCCTTGTGCTGAGGAGCCCAGAACTGGACACGGCACTCCAGGAATGGCCTCACCAGGGCTGAGTGGAGGGGGAGGATCACCTCCCTGACCTGCTGGCCACACTCTTGCCAATGCAGCCCAGGATGGCATTGGCCCTCCTGGCCACAGGGGCACTGGTGGCTCATGGGCAGCTTGTGATGCACCAGGAGTGCCAGGTCCTTTTCCACAGAGCTGCTCTGTAGGAGGTCAGCCCCAGGCTGTGCTGGCCCTTGGGGCTGTTCCTCCCCAGGTGCAGGACCTGGTACTTGCCCTTGTTGAGCCTCACCAGGTTTCTCTGTGCCCAACCCTCCAGCTGATCAAGGTGCCATTGAATGGCAGTGGAGCTTTCAGGTGGATCAGCCACTGCCCCAGTTTGGAGTCACCAGCAAACCTGCTGAGGGTGCCTTTGATCCCTTCCTCCAGGTCACTGACAAGTAAGTTGAATAAGTTTGCTCCCAATATTGATCCCTTGGGAATATCACTATCTGCAAGCCTCTTGTTGGACTCTGCTGCACTGATCATGACTCTCTGAGGTCTGCCATCAGCCAGTTCCTGATCCACCTCACTGCCCATTCCTCTAACCCACAATTTCCTGAGCTTACCTATGAGGATTTTATGGAAGACAGTGTCAAAAGCCTTGCTGAAGCTCAGGTAGGCAACACCCACTGCTCTCCCCTCATCAACCATCCTGCCATGCTATCACAGAAGGCCATCATATTGCTCAAACATGATTTGCCTTTGGTGAGTCCATCTTGACTACTCCTGATGACCTTCTCTTCTTTTATGTGCTGGATCACTGTCACCGAGAAATGAGGGCCTTTGTCAGGGATGAGCCATTTGTCGGTGAGGGGAGACTCAGACACTCAATATGAGTGATAAGCAAATTCCGTTTATTGAAGAGAGCATCAGACACTTATACAGCGAGTAATAAGCTTACGAATATTCTGTAAGCCAAGCAATCTATTGGTTAAACTATACTATCAACTCTTCCTCATTCCTTAGGGGTTACATCTCTCTTTTCTCATGTCTCTTTCACTGTTTGTTATCCTACCACAGCTAGGCCCAAGGACACTGCTATCTGTGCAGGTGCAGGACTTGGAATTAGCCATGGTTTTGTACTTTTCCATTTTCTAGCAGCTAAATTCCCAACAAATCACAGCTTCCAGAGTGATCTGTGCCAACACCTTTCCAGGGATGGAGGTGGGGCTGACTGGCCAGTAGCTTCTCAGGTCCTCTTTGTTGCCTTTTCTGAAGATGGAAGTGACACTGGCTTTACTCTAGTCATCAGGCACCTCTCCTCCATTATTTTTCAAAGAAGATGCAGAGTGGGCTTAGCAACAACATCCACCAGCTCCCTCAGCACCTGTGTGTGCAACCCATCAGGCCCATGGATTTGTGGTTTTGTCTGCCTGGCCAATCTCTAAACAAACCTTCAGTGGCCAAGGGCAAGTATTCTTTTCTCCAACGTTCTTCTCTTGCCTCCAGGGTCTGGGATTCCTGAAGGATGGCCGCAGCAGTGAAGTCTGAGGCAAAAAAGGAATTAAATTACTCTGCCTTCTCTATATCTTCTATCACCACAATGCCCACAATACTCCTATAGGTCTCCCATATAGCCTCTCCCTTTTTCCATGTTCCATAAATTTCCTGTTTGAGATTTGCTAGAAGCTTTCTGCTCATCCCTGTAGGTCACCTGCCACCATTATTTGATTTCTTGCTCATGGGGATCCATTTGTCTTGAGCTGGGAGGAATGCTGAATTCTGACCAGCTATCCTGGACTTGCTTGTACCTCTAAACCATGGGATTGCTCCTATTAGATCCTGTTGGTTCGGACTATTTCTGATTGAAAAAAAGACATTACCTCAATGCAAAAAAAAAAAAAAAGGCTTGGGAAAGAGCTATTTTGTTCATATAATTTAAGTGTACTGACGCTGAGAACAGTATTTAAGTAACACAGAGTTGTCCATACTACAGTTAGGGTAGCTTCTTAAAGGCCAACGAGGGAGGAGAACTTCCTCTGAAGAAGACTGAGGTTTCTGGGGGACAAGGACTGTTTCACATCCTTATTTAAATCAAGAATCATATTTAAATAATTCTTATAGACTGGCAGTCTTGCTTGAATTCATTCTTCCTCTTGTATATCTGCTTGCAGACCTATATCTTTTCTTAGATTTATTTCTCAAAATAAGCAGCATTTTGTCTTTTATGTGGGGTTAACTTATCGTACAAATGTCCTTATAGCATCCACTCAATTATCGGCCCAAAGAGAAGAAAAAACTGATCAGAAGCTGATCAGAGTAAATAGTAGCTATATTATGCTTAACTATAAGGGCATTTATATTATGAATTTATATTATTTATATATAAAATATAATATATATCATATATAAAATAAAATTTATTTATTTAAGTCTATATATGATATATAAAAATATAAATAAATATAAATAAATATAAATAAATATAAATAAATATAAATTATAAAATCTTATATGATGTATAAATATCTATAATTATATATTTATATTATACATTTATATTATTTCTATTAATAACTAAAGTCATTATCGCTAGAAAGTAAGTTTTTGTGCAATTTTGAAATTAAGAAATTCATATTCAATAAAGTATGGTTTTGGGTTTTTATTAACACACATTACAGAGTTAAACATGACAATATATATAGTGTTTTGAATAGAAAAATTACCATAGCACCAATCCTGTGATGTAAATAATGCAGAATCACCAGTAGTCACTGAATCTTATGCATAATTCTCTCAAAGTTATTCTGATAATTTGAGTGAATAAAGGCTTGAAGTATCCATATGTAGGAAGAAGATCTGGAAAACTTTTCTGATATTTTTAATACTAAATACTTGATATTATATATAAAGTTAGTAAAAACTCAAATGTTTTAGAATACTTTGGTTCAGAGCAAGTGCTCCTGTGACCTGTTGCCTATCCATTTTTTCCACAATCATTGGTTTTGAGTTAACTATCTCCCTGTAAAATTTGTTTGAAATATTGACATATTTAAAAGATACTTGACAGGGAGTGAAAGTAGTTAAAAGTGACAAGCACACACAGTGCTCACACAGCCCATCCCTGTATATAAATCTAATATAACGGCTAGATTCTTTTCACTTAGCAACTTGGTTCTGTTGCTCTTGGGTATGTATTTATGGATAGCTCTGGTGAAATAAATCCTTTGTTTATCCAGAAAGTGTGGCATCCGTATGTGAACACCAGAATTTCATGCTCCTTTTTCTTATTTTCAGCCTTTTGAAATACTCCTCATATCACTCCTCATAGTGCTGATCCCCTAAATACTGATTTTTCCTGGAGTTTACTCAGCATCTAATTCAAAAATGCTGAAGATTAAAAAATCCCCAAAGCTCCTCAGAACTGTAGGCCCATCCATTTCTAAACTTCTTAGAAGCCATAATTTCCTATGTCAACAGAAAAAAAATATTTGTGCTTTCCCTGATTTGAGTGTGTTTTGTTCTTTGAACTCTAGTATCTAACAATGACAATAAAAGATGTAAAGATCTGTGAAAAAATACCTATTTAAGGACAGGAAAAATGAAATTTATTAATTAAATGTTTGGAGCAGTTAATTGTATTGGAAAAAAAATCAGCCGCCCTCTCAGGGCAGAAATATACTTGCTGTGCAATATAAGAATTTTAGTTTCATTAGTGTATTGTTTCAGACAAAACTGAGCCAGTAAACTCATGCAGTTTGCACAACTAAAAATCTGTTGTGTAGTAAAATCTTCATGTGCAGAAGTCACTATAAAGTAGTTCAAATGAAGTACAGAAAACAGAAAACTTCCCCTACTCTCAAAAGCAAACCTGAGATCACTGTTGTGTCAGATGGCATGGGTCATTTATTAGTTACTGATCAAGTAGCAAGCACCTTTGTCAAAATCCCCACTCTGTTGATATCATTAATTTATTAAATAATTGGGAGAGGTATTTGAATAATCTCAATAGGTTTTATCAAATTAGCACCAATAAATTCTACATCTTTTATTTTTAAAAGGCCCTAAAAAATAAAAGTTTATGTTAGTCAATTTTCCCTGCAATTCCAGAATACACCACTAAAAGATACAGAGAGTGCTTTTTTAGATGCTTTGTTTTTTTCTGTAATGAAAAATTTCAGGAATAAAATCAGGTCTAAAACCAGATATTCAGGAGTACTTGGTTTGGAGACAAGTAGCATGTCTATGTTGACCTAGAAAACTCCTTAAACAAAAGAGTTTCTGTCTAGCAAAAGTGTCTAAAAACTTCTCATAATTATTACCTTAAAAAACAAATTTAAAAAGAATAAAAAAAAAAAAGAAAAAATTTAAGAAAAAAATTAAGAAAAATTTAAAAAAATTAAAAGTCCTGGAAATATTTTTGTCTGCATCTGTTGATAGCAAGAGAAAAGGTGAGGAGGTTCTGTCCCCAGTATGTTTTTTCTCTGATTCTGCAATGCACCCATATTTATTGGCAGCAGTCCTTTCAGGGAGGCTCTTTCCTGTATACAAAGACTGTTCAGCTGCTCTCGTGTTGATATAGCTTGTTACAGGCAAGGAGGAAGGATGAGTAACCCATGCATGACAAAGGCAAAGAGGAGGAAGATATAACCCCTGAAAGTGTCCTTTAGCTCAGAGAACAGAGGTGATTCTACTCTGTCTGTCTCTTGCAGGACTGAGAAATTGCTATGAACAGCTCAAGAAGGAGGTTTTGCAGCTCTGTTGCAAAACTGATCCAGAGGCTGGCTGAACAGATGAGCAAGGGGGATCAAGTGCCAGCAGCAGGCAGGCAGATGGGAAGGATGAGGGTTCATAGGTGCAGGGCAAATTCACCCTACTCACTTCCAAACCAGCTGCCACACACTGGCTCCTATTGAGAGGAGCTTTAATTTTATTTTTTTTTTAGGAAGCCTATGCTTGGATCCTAATTTCATTTTTGTTTGGGTTTTTCATTGTTTTTGTTTGGTTGGTTGGTTTTGTTTGGTTTTGTTTGGTTTTGTTGTTTTGGTTTGGTTTGGGTTTTTTTTTTCATTTGTTTGGTCGGTTTTTTTGGTGTTGGTTGGTTGGTCCGTTGGTTGATTGGGTTTTTTTTTTTTTTTGTAATTTTAAGGCTGGCAGTAAAAATTTCAAAAAGCAAGCTTTTGACGGGTAAAATATAAATCTACTATATTGTTACAAAATGGTTATAGTGCAACCATATTTTTCTAAAATAATAAGTTCTGGCCAGCTGGTTTTTTCCTATTAATTGCTGATTTTTAAGCCATTCTTAGAAATAAATCTGGATTTTTAAAAATTATTTTTAAAAGCCTCAAAATCCCTAATAAGGACTTAGATTAATACTTTTCAAAAGCCATAGCTGCTTTACTACAAAATATGTCTCATTATTACATTGGTTTATACACACATATAAATCCTATTGATGTTCATGTATCAGTGACTATCCCCAAATAAAATCCTAGGATTAAGTTGTGGGTTTTTTTAATAAATCATCATTTGCTGTAAGATTTGATTTAGAGATGTCCTATTATTTAATTACACTAAAAATTACAGCACCATCCTGCAGTTCCAGGAAAAAAAAAAGAAAATTTTTGCTTAGGGATGTGAAACAGATGCAACTCGGTGTGGGCAGATCCATTAGGTTCTGAAGCTGGCCTGGGGAGGTAGAAGAAATACAAGGCCTTGCTCCTGTTAGTACTCTGTCACCAGGCAGTGTCCAGCCATTGGTACTTTTGTAAGATGTACTTAGGTATTCACCAAACAAACTCCAGTACTTACATGACATTACTCAAATCATCACCCAAAAGATCTGGTTTTAGGCAACTGTCTACCCTTATTTCCAGCCCCAGCAGCATTCCTCTTAGTGTGACTGCAGAGTAAAACTGCAGTTCACAACTCTTCCTTGAAGAGGCAAGCAAATCAATTGACATGGTACTTTCTTTAAAGAAAAAGTACTTTTGCACAGAAGTGTGATGAAAGCCTTGAGACCCAGCTCTTTGGTATAAAAATACTCATAGGTAAGTGACAGATCAAAGTCTTTGGGGAGATTTCAAAACCTTAACCTGGGCTTAGTTTTTGCATCTGATCTCTATACCTTCATTAGTTGCCAGTGCATCTGCACCTCTGGCAGCATATAAAATAAGCCCTGCTAATGATTAGAATGGTTTTCTAACACAGCTAACATACTGAAATAGCATGAATGTCCATATTCTTTCAGAGGCATCCTCCATCCATTACAACTTTCTTGAACATATATAGCTGTTTGGTTTGACCTTCTTGCAGTCAGTTGCTTGCCATTTTCCTCGCTTCTGCACAAATACACAATTTCTTCCTCTCACTGAAAAGTGGTAGGAGCCTCTTCTCCAGTTTATGTAGGTTACAGGCTCTCCTCCATTCCACTCCCAGTGTCCAGGATTGACTTGGTCATTCAAACCTGTGTGAAATCAGTAAGAAAAATCAGTGGTGTTTTTATTGTCACTGGAGCCAGATGCCAAGAGAGTTATGCTGTTCTATAAGTTGTTCTTCATTAAAAAATGCATACAGTTGCATGCTGAGAGAAAACATCTGATAGAACACAAGCAAAACACAATTTATGATTTAATTAGTTCACTTCAATCACAGTTAGTTCCATATGAATAAAGGAAAGCGCACTTCTCTGCAATAGTGCGTCTCTGAAATGTTTTTTTCTCCTTTCATCTATTGCACGTCTATGACCTCATAGGCTTCTCTTTCGATACTTGAAATAGCAAGGAGTCTGGGCAGCATCAGATGCCTTCAGATTTCTTCTGAATATAAAATTCTGGAGATCTTTATGGACATGATTTACACTGTTTAAATTAAAAGTTGTAAAACTAGTTTGTGTTAATTAGTACAATAGACAACATATCTTTTCACCTAGCCTCTGAGTTACTAAGACCAATAGGAATGGCATAATTTCAGATATGACTTGTCTTCTTGTGAGAGACCATAATTGGCATAACAATCTTGTACTCTTAATCTTTGTCAAATAAATTTATTTCTTTCAAGTTAGCAGAATTATGATACCATTAAACATGATCCAAAACTAACTGTATTTTTCTAAGTTAATTTAGTATACCTAGTAGGTCCATCTCAGCAAATTACTAAGAGCTGATAATCACAGTCCAGAATCAGAGAGAAAGGGCAACACTGAGGACAGTGTAGCAGAAACAAGGTTAGAAAAAAGCAGTACCACTAGTATATGAGCTGAGGCAGTCGTTCACAGAAGGGATGTACTAAGACCCATGCAAATTATTTCAATTTCTCATTAAATATTAAGTGCCTAATAAGAAGTAGCTAAATCTGAAATGATATGATGAAATGTTCTTTAGCTTATCATCTAATTAATTAATAAGATTTCTAACACAAGATAACACCATTAAATTAGGAGAAACACAAATAATTATCTAAGCTAAAACAAAATGAAAGAAAAAGCTAAATTAGGGATAAATAAAATAACAGTTGAAAGAAAGACAAGTTAAACAAAATTGTAGGAGCTGGAACTATTTTCTTCAGCTTGTGTCAAAATAGGAAAGGTTTCGAGGCAAAAACAGTCCAGCAACAGACATCATGATAAACACATCTTTTTGATAAAGACTTATAGAAGTAGCCAGGTAAATTATGACTTTTTGGTTTATGCCTTGCACTGAAATAATAAAACAGCAGAAACATGAGAACAATACAGTGTTTGAAATCTGGGCTTGAACTGCTACAGCAGTTTCTGCTTTTCAACATGCACAGTAACTACAGTCTGCAGAGGGAACTTGCAGCCAATATACTTGCCTATCCAAAAGGGCATCTTCCCACTGAAGTCCCACAGCCACTGCATGTGTTGTTCATTAGCTACGCTTGTTAGACTCCCCAGGTACCTAAGCTCAACGAGAGAGGGCAGAGTAATTAGCATTCCACAGAGTGACAGACAGCTCCCATCAACTTATCAACAATGGGTGTTGATTCTATTATAACGCATATAAATAACGAGTCACAGGAAAACCGCTATTTACTGGCATGAAGGAATAATTACATGAAGACGAAGTCTTAAAATTGTGGATTACCTGGGGAGGAACCAAAGTCCTAATCTGGTTTCTCTAACAAAAAAATTAAATCAGTTTGGCAACTGAAGGAAATGTATACAGGAAATATGTGCCTCATACTCACAAACTGTGTTTTAAACTATTGGCACAATTATTGGTACCTGATTTTCCATAAAATAATAAACTTCCTATACTGAAATCCAAGCCACTGAAAGGTACAACTTCATCTATCTGGTAGTAGAGCAGGAGATATCTCTTTAAAATCATATTTTGACAATACTGAAGCCTTGAATAATACATTTAAGTGGTAATGTGGTTCTGTGAAGTAATGATAGAGTCAGAAAATCATAGAATGTCCTGAGTAGGAAAAGACTGAAAAGACCATCAAAATATAGCTATTGGCCCTGCACATGACACCCCAAGAACCACAAAATAAGCCTGAGAGCATTCTTGAACTCTGTCAGGTTGGTGCTGTGACCACCTCCCCAGGGAGGCTGTTCCTATGCCCAAGCACCCTCTGATTGAAGAACCTTCTCACTATATCTAATCTAAATCTCCCCTGTCAAAGTTACACACACATCCTCTAAAATCAACATTTGGATTGTTGCATCATCCCCCCCCCTCCATTTCCTTCCTCTGCCTCTATCCCAACCCTTTATTTTTTGCATTTTCATCCTTTTCAAACAGAACATCCTCAACAAGCTGAGATGTTCTGTTTCTCCATCCTCCTGTGAACCTGCACTCAGTAAATGCAGGTATCCCATGGGTTCCCCCAGTTGTTCGTCACAAGAAATTTGGTATCTGGAAAGCAACGCATTCTTCAGAGGATTATCTGCAGTGGCTATGCATTTAGTTCAAATTGGTTTGTATTAAGCAGACTAATTTCTGAATTAAGTCAACACATAAGCTCTGTTCTGCATTTGTACTTATAGTCTGCCAGCTCCAAAGGAGGATTTGCCAACTTTAGCCACTGAGTGGCCGTGCAATCAGTACCAAACATACAAGCACCAGCAGGCTATTCTTAAGCCATTTAGAGATCAAGCTAAATCTTTAGGCATTAAGAGACAAATGTCATTCTTCACATTTGCTGGGAACTGTCAGCCATCAGTGGCTCCACTTTCTTATTTATCCATCTTTGTGTCTGCATTGGTATATCCCCTTTTTACATGTCACACCTGGTGTTGCCATCCCTCTGATGCTGAACATCTGGTGCTGACGTTTATTTTGTCCCATATTTCTGACTGCTGCTCAGTCTAAAAGTGATGCCAACCCCTTCAGCCTCCCAGAATATCCTGGGTGACAGTTGATAGGGCCAGAGCAAACAACACTGTTCATAAAAACATTTTAACAGAGGAAAAAAACTTTTCTAACATTAGAATAAGTAAATGGTATTGTAAGAATTTTACTAATTTCATTACTTTTGCCAGATAACAGAGACAGAAGATCACTATTGCTCCAGATGAAGTGATAACTCTCTTCTTTAGGAGCTGGGGCAGCAACCAGGCCTGAAGAATGGCATGGCAGACTTGAGCTCACTATGGAGACCATGAGCAGATGTTAGAGTGAAAGCCCACCATTAAGCATGCTGCCTAGTTAAAGATCCATGCCTGGAGCTCCATTCCCATTATTGCCCTGTATGTCTTCTAAGAGTACTGATCCCATAGATTTCATATGATGCCACACAAAGGGAACAGGAAAAATTTACATGAGAAGAATTCAAAGTAGTAGTCCACAATATTCTGCACAGTCCATACCACACAAAATCTGGACCATTCCTGAATCTGGGCCCACAGGGCCAGGATATGAAATAAATTCATTGTTTTTTCTGAGGGGGGATGCTCCTGCTGCAAAGTCCTCCTCCATTATCCCTGCAGGCCAACCAAAGCAGGAGGGGATGGAGCTGCCCGCTGCTCCATGCTGCACAGTGGATCTGCTAAGGTCAGCAGGTCAGCTGGGTGTTAGCCCTTGCCTGTGCAATCACAGCTGCCCTGGGGCAGGCACTGTGCAGTAATAGGCCCATCAGGGGCACTCTGAGTTCCTGGGCCACCAGAGAACAGCATGTAAAGGTTCACACTGACACCTGTGTACCTCTCCTCAACTAAAGGTGTGGCAGAACAGCCTCAAAACTGTCTGGTAGCAGTCAGGATTGTACACCCACTGTGGTAGAGGCCCCCAAAACTGCACCCAGTGAAGGTATCAGCCGAGCTTAGCTCTGCCACACATCAGAGTGAGATGTGCCTGTTCCACCCTTGGGACAGGCTTCCATCCTTCTGGGCCAGTCTGCCAGGCATAGAATCTCTGGTGAGCTAGGAACAAAGCTGTTACTCTGACAAACACTGTCGGGAACTTTCATACTCCATCTTCTCCTACAGACAGAGTCCTGGAAAGCAGGCATAGCTAATTCAGGTTGTCCTCTCAGGCTAACTGCTTCAGCAGCAGGATTCTATTCTGCCTGCCGGGGGCTGTGGTTGCGCTGACCAAATGGACGTGAGAAGAGGTTTGCACAGCAGTTTCTGTGGTATCACTACTAGGTGAACAAGAACAAAAATAGAGCATTTTATCTGGGTTCTGCTTAAGGGCACTCAAAACCCAGGAACAAAGTAATTTACTTTAGGTGAGCATAAAGCATTATGCACCAAAAAGCATCAATATGTGTCAGTAACTGCTGTATCATTTATGACATACAGGCGTAGTCTGAGCAATAACAGTTTCAGACTTCAATTCACGTACCGGGGAGAGACTTCATCACTTTGAAAGGAAAGCACTACAATAATTATAATTTAACCTAATATTTTCTCTATAGGAGTGCTTACTAAGTACAGCTTCACAAACACATTACTGAAGAGAGAACAACTGTTCTAATTGTTATACCTGTTTAGGGGGGTTGTGTATTTTAGGTAAATGCAAACCATCCTGAAAGAACATAGCACTTCCATAATGTTACTCACTGAACCTTGAGGCATAGGATCAGACACCGGAAATTACAAGATAATGTTATTTGTGGAGTGTGCATCTAACACTTCCTAATGTAAATTAGTCAAGATAAGGAGTTATTATGCCTTATTAGGGAAAGAACCCAAACAAAACAAAAAACAAACACCTACCAAAAGAAGCCACAACAAACCCACACACACGTCACTTTTTTCTGTGCTAAACTATCTATTTAAAATTGTTCCTGCATGCTTCATAACTTTTGTTATTGAGTCAAGAGCATCCTTTATCTTAGAGCAGTTGCACAAGTTAAGGAAACATTTTGGGTAGCTATTGACCTTGAAATATTATATGGAAATACTTAGCACAAAGACTTTACTGATTTTCTATTAAATTGCCTGATGCATTTAAGAGTCTTGTACCATTTTGGTAAATTTAACAATGGCAAAAGCATACTTGACTAAGTGTGAAGGTCTCCATGGGACACAAAATTTTATTTGAACTGCTGTAGTAAATCTGCGTCCTATACTGATATTGAAGGGTGTGGGGGGTAACTGAAAGACTCTGCTTATCTCAGTCTTTTGTTTGGTCACCTAGGGAGTTATCCTGATGCCTTGAAATAGGTGTCTAGTGTTGTTTACAACACCTCCTATCATTCAGAACATTCAGATGAGAGTGGCAGACATGCTGCAGAGCTTGCAGAAGCCCTGCACTTCCAGACTGGCAGTTGAAAGCCAGACAGCATACACAAGGCCTTTAAAATTACTCTAGGTACCTGGATTCCTCTGCTGGAGTCACACACATATGAGTTAACCACTTAGAAAACCAGTACTAAAAGAGGACTGATGTTCCTATGGAACACTGAGCCATCATGAAGTAACTAATGTATTACTTTAGATGTGGTTCTGCCTGTAATTCCGAAGGACTGGGGCCACATGTAGCTGTTCAAACAAAATAACATGTTCTGCCTTACACAGCTAGCAGTACAGGATCTGAAACCTAATAATATTTGAGCTTTAATTAAATGTTCAACTTCAAAAAAGATGAAAGTATAATATGACTAACAAGGCAAAAGACACAACTGTGGGTTCTATCTATGCAGTTCTCCCATCCCTTCAGTGGCAGCAGTGAAACCATCTCACACACAAGTGAGTCCTGCTGTACTGACCCTTGGGGAGGACATGTTCCTATTGGATAAACAAGAGCTGTGGCATAAATCATCAAAATTGCTTCTAAATCAGACTGCTGTGGGATCACTCAGCCATAATATCCCCCAGATGCTTCTCTTCACGTTGCCAAGAGTCTCTTCATGCATACAAACAAAGCTAGAGAAATGAGTTCTTAAACCACCTTTCTCTCCATTGAATTGGAGAAGGGTTAGAAATAGTGCAAGATTTTCACAGCAATTAACTGAGATTTCCCTGTCCCCCCATCCCATTTAACACTGATATATAGAAACTTGCATCAAGACAAGCACTTATTTTTGTCTGCTTCTACCCTTGAACATGAAAACTAAAGAAAAGGGTTGTATACCACCTGCAACAAATGCATACAATGTATATCAATATAAACTCAAACAGGCCTGCATTAGCCCATGCATATGTACTTATGTCTAGACAACAACTGCTTCCACAACAAATACATTACTGTGATGGAATAGAATCATAAACTATCATGTTGAAAGGAACTCTAAGGATCATCTGGCAAAAGGACAGTCCAGACAAGATGGGCCAGCACTCAGTCTAGCTAAACCTTGAAAGTGTCTGATGTTGGGGAATCTGCTCTCTCCCTGGGGAGAGTCTTCTAACGGCTGATCTCACAGTAAAAAAAAAAATTCCCTTGTGTGTACTTGGAATCTTCCCAGGAATAACTTGTTCTCCTAGCTCATCTTTTCTATGTGATTTCTTGTAAAAAGGGAGTCGCTATCCTCTTCTTAGCCACCCTCTAAATATTGAAATACAGTGAAAAGGGTTCACCTATGTCTTCTTTCTTCACATGGCAGGCTTTATTGTCCTTTGATCAACTTCGTGGCCCTTGTCCAGACACTTTTTAGCCTGCCTACTTCTGTATACTTTTTGTATAGCCTATTCCCAACTCCATCATCTCAAAATTGCAAGATTGTCTCAAAAAGGGTAGGGCAGGAGACTGTTAGTGAATCAACTTCAACAATGCTTGGGTTCTTTTTCCTGCATAATAGAAAAATTCTAGCAAGACAAATGAATAGGAGCTTAAAATTGTGCCATTTTTTGTAGTAGTCAAAAAATTATTCTTTTTTTCATGAAAGTTGGCTGATTTACTAGAAGTCAATTCTAATATTTTCATTTAATATCTAGTTTGTTGATCTGTTGGAAATTGAGGGCTGACCTCCATGGTAGTTTTATTTCCCTGTTGGAAACATTTAAATGTCAATAGAATCCGTATTAATAACAGAAACACCACAATTAGTGATGGTGATGATTGCTGGAGGAGCTGGGGAAAAGCACAAAATAAAATTTAATAAGTTATGTTCTTTTACCACATTTTAGCATGTTCCTGGAGCTGTACTCTTGTAAATTAGTTCCAGATGGAGGCAAGGAGTACTCCATTTACTAGGATAAATCTTCCTTAGTCTATGCTAGTATGACATTAATTGAATTAGCACTGCCGTAGGATTCATTTCCTTGTGGATTCAGTGATATGCCTTGATTTTCTGTGTAGCTTTTTTAACACTGTCCTTTAGTTACTGTTGTTTACATTTATTTAGTTTTATTCAGTTTAGTATCTACATTGCACTATCAAGAAGCTCCCACCTACAAAAAATATGGGTCACAAAGACTACACTCTTTTAGAAGATAGGATACACCTCCCAGAAGAGTGGCATATGGTTCCAAGAGATCAATTCACTGTTGAAGCCTTCAGAAAAAAAAAAAAATCACAATTTATAGCATTGTTTGTTAACAAGTAGCATAATAAAAGCAGATAATAACAAAAAAAAATTCAGGAGCTGAAATAGTAAGTAAACCAAGTGTTAACACAAAATTTAGGGTCGGCTCACAAG
Source organism: Zonotrichia albicollis (assembly GCF_047830755.1). Lineage (NCBI taxonomy): Eukaryota > Metazoa > Chordata > Aves > Passeriformes > Passerellidae > Zonotrichia > Zonotrichia albicollis. Next base: position 49,849,414 of record NC_133860.1, read on the forward strand.
AGGACATGACATTTACACTTTAGTAAAGAATATCTTCCATCAGCTAGGAGGTAGTAGTATCAAGACTTTTCTTTTGCATGTTCCCAAGACAACATAATCTGGCATAACTAAGTGGAATGAATCAATGCTTGTTCTGCATGCTTGGCCATGATTCACTGTTCAGCATGTCCTTCCATTACTTTAGGAACATAAGTTGTTTCTATCATTTCCCACTCTTCCCTGTTTCAATTTTCCTTTGGAGTAATGGAGAGACCTGGAGTAATGGAGAGGTCTGTTTAAGCCCTTCCTATTTTTCAGATTGGTTTTCAACCTGGTGCTCACAATTCAGGACAAGGTACAGAGCATGCCTATCCTTGGACAAGCTTCATGATATCATGGCTAACATTTTTTTCCAGTACTAACCTAATACCTCTAAAGCCAAAATCTCAAACGTATCCAGAAAACAAGACTGACAGGTTTTTTGTCTCCTACTTTAAGACAGCTATTATTATTATTACTATTGTTGTCATTACTGTTGTTGTTGTTATATCCCTAAAAAGTCAGAAATGCACTGTTAAATTGAATGTAAAAGTTTTCAAATAGTTACAGAATCTTCAAAGCTGCATCTTCAGAAGCATACAGCAAGGCACACAGGAACTGGCAATATTTTACCATTGCTATATCAAGAGGAGGTAGTGCCAAGGAAGTGGTGGGTAAGAGAGGATTAAATTCTGAGTCTCTACTGACTCCGAGTTTCTCTTCTCCCGAACTAACTCTCCCATTAGAAAAATATCCTCACTGCAGATGGACAGCTTTGAGAAACAACCACCTGAAGCGTTATGAGACTAATATTTCTATCGTCCACTGTGTTTGAATCCCAGGATTTGTGCAGTTTTGGGGGGAGCTGTGCAGAGCAGCCAAAGCTCGGCTTATCCAAATAAATTTGGTCTCAAGAGCAGCATTTGTCTCAGGGCAACAGCGCTGTACAGCAAATGCATGATGGTCTCTTACTGATCTCTGCAAGCCTGAGCAGCGATGTTCCAGGTGACCCTGTGATTCAGCACCAGGAAGTAGCAGCTGCCCTCATGATAAGTCCATCCAGAGGGGCATTTCTTCATAGTTACCTCCTAAAGTAAAAGAGGAAGAGGTAAAGCAGACTTCTGTCTATGCACAGATAGTCTGTGCACTAGTGTCCAGAATTAAACCAAGCATGAACTTTGGTGTCTATAAATAAACATAGAGCATTGCTTAAAACATTTAAACAAATAATGCCTGACAGAGGATCCTACAGTTTATAATTAGTAGTTTTGATGGTGACAGTAGGATTCACTTCCAAAAATCTTCTAAAGGCTTTTTATTAGTTTGGACACCATTTTCTGTCTCCTGTACTCTGTACAGGGAAAGCAGTGCAACAAAATTCATCGTGACATCTTAAGTGGTGGGGGGAAAGTATGTTTACAGAATACCTAATTAAGCTTATTTTACTAAATTCCACCTATTCTCCCACAGACTTCATTCACTGACTGTGTTATGTCTCCATTGTCCCAAGCACCACAACACTAGTGCTCATGTGGTTTGTCCAGGAGCACCTGTGGATGACAGAGAGAAAAGGCAACCCCAGCAGTCAAGTCCTCATCATATTCCTGGGAAACTTTTGTTTCTGCTGAAAGCAAACCTGAATCTGGTTAACATTTATGCCCTGTTCAAGTAAATAACAGGTCCTCTGCTATAGGGTATCACCAATCGTAGACTCCATGCTCTGATGTAGATACCTACACATTGCTACTTTTTTACCTTGCCTTGGGAATTCCAGAATTTCCATGATATCCCATCACACTGAAATAATTTCTGTGTTCTTTCTTCATAATGCAAGAGACCCTTTAAATCTGGTGTACAAGGCTTTTGAAAAGTGTTCAAGTCCTGGAAAGAGAAAATGTCATTTTTATATTTGAAGGAAAATAATTACACAAAACAAGTGAAATGAAACAGATTAATTAGGTCTTATATTAAAATTGTATGCCATGAAAACTCTTCTAGGTGTTAAATCATTTTGGAAAACAACACGACTGAAAACAGATGGTGAAAATGCCCATGAAAGAAGGATTTCATACCCTATGTCTTGATCTTGGTTCAGCTGCAAGTTCTGCCTTATCAGCCAGTGGGATTTCTGTCTTTCTAGAGGAGATTACATTTATCTGTGTTTGTGCTTTCTTGTTGGTTTCAGCTGAGGAGGTGTCATCCTCTATTTTGAGTGATACAATCCCATGATACTTCATTTTACAGTATCACACAAGAACAGGAGAGAAAAAGGGTTAGTACATACAGGCAGCTCTTTAATTTAGTTTGTTTAAACTAAATTAAAAATAATAAAAATTAATTATTATAAAAATTATCACAAATAAAGGGAAATTACACCAAAGAAAAAGAAAGATAGAAAAATAAAGTATTAGACATAACAAATTATTAGGAGTGATAAAGCCTAGAAAGAGCAGAATCAGAAAGAAATCATGGAAATATCCAACCAACACCCATAATACTCTTACTTTGAAAATCACATCTGTTTCATTTCTAAATACGGATGAAGGAGGAACCTGAAAAACGTAGAACAGCAGAATGAGATGGGATTATAGAAACAAGATGACTTTATGCAACATTTATCACTAGCTTATACATTGTGGAGAGCATGTCTTGATTTAGTTCTTTCTCTTTTAGTGTAGAAGCATACCATTTCTGAAAGGAGCCATTTAAAAGCACAAATTACAAGTGTAATGCTCAGTGTTCATAAAAATAGATTCCAGAAATCTTTAAGGTCACAATAGCAGAAAGTTACTGAATACCTAACTAAATTAATATAGCTTAAGCAGGAGAATCAGTGGAAAGGGTTTAAATAACTATTCTGTGTTTAAACCAACAGTATTTTCAGCTTTATAACTTCAGTACCAGATGCACAGCTTTGCCTGGTTCCACCAACTTCTAACTTACCCATAATTTTTATAAGATTGGGAGTTTCATAATTGCTGAAGTTGCTTCATGCCCGTTTCCTCCCCCAGGTCTTGATTTTATTCCTCTCTTGCATACATGGATCCTCAAAACGTTTGGTTTGTTTTTTGGCTTTTTCCTTACAGTTTTTTTTTTAATAGCCCCAGGTCTGATTCAGTGCAAACTCATGTAGTTTATAGTTATTGTGTGATCAGATAGAATTGCTACAAAAATGACAGTTAAATGAAGATGTCACATCACAATAAATTCACAAATCAGTTCATCACTAAACTACAGAAGTGTCTTACTATTCTGCCATTTCCAGTTACTCTCAGCCTGGTCCTTGACCGATTCGCCGAGCTGTGCTCCTGCCACAGATCCCCTCCATGCCCTCTCATCCCTTTGGAAGGAGGCAGTGGGATCCTTTCCAAGGAAACATTGCCAGGCCTGGAAGGTGATGAGGAGCCTGAGGAAACTGGAAATAGCGTGCCTCTCCCCCAGAAGTCATGCTTGCTTTGCCCAGAAGAATGGGAATAGCTGCACTGACCTGAAAGCATAGAAAATGGCAGATGGTCAGCTTTAACTGCATGAGCAAATAACTGGTCATGTTCACATGGGCACATAAACTGCTTTTCCTTAAAAGTTGGATGATTCTTTCACTTGAAGTAGTTGATTTGCTGTTTGTTCAGTCACCCTCATTTTTGGGGTTATCTATGACTATAACTGCAACTACTATCTCTATAAGATTTTATATGTGATGCATCTGTCTACCCACAGGTCAGAATTCAACCAAGCATCTGCTGAAAACACCTGCTTTCATTCTTATACTGGGCATTGAAGTGCTGGGGTTTTTGGCCATGAATATACAGGTATCTTTAACTACCATTGATGATATTTCCATCATCTCCAGAGAAGCTTCTTCTTGGAAATCCAGGATACTGTTGTTTCAAAGTCACTGCATCGATTAAGTCCTGATTTACCCTAGGAATATTTAGAAGACAAATCTGAAATTTTAAAGGGGCTTTTTGTAACATGAAGCCTAATTCATTGCAATATGGATATTTTAAATATTGTTTCACTAAACACCAGAAGAAGAGACACTCTTCAGCAGTCAGAGGCTGCAACTGCTTTTCTAGTTATTTCTATTTTTCTACCATTTTCCTATGATTCTCTTTCTACAATTGCCTCCTTTTGGGTCTGATTTCAGATACTCCACATTTGATTGCTGAAAAACATAATGATAATGCAGTCTTCAAAGACTAAACTATTTGCCGTGATGTTATGGACTGTGCTTTTTAAGTATTGGAAAATATATTGCTAAGAGATGGATTAATTTTCTACATTTCTTTTTGAGAGAAAAGTAAATCTCTTTTAGAGGGTGTGTAACAACTTAATAATAACTGGGGGGGAAAAAACGAATGGATCTAAACCCAATTTTCCCCACTTTAGAAAATGCAAACTGAACTCATGTTGTTATGAAAAGTGGTTTCTTTCCTGGCATTTTTCTCATTTTGTACTCGTTGCTTTTCTCATCCTGTGAGGATGCGTATGATTTTGTGAGAGAATAAAGGGCCTGCAAGTGTCAAGCCTGTTTTCGCTAAAAATAAATTAGGCAGTTTGGTCTAATGGTGAATGTTAGGAACAACTCATGGTTGAAAATAGATAGTTATTCAGCCAAGATTGTCCCACCTTTTTAGTCACAAAGATCAAAAGAGAATACCTCCTTTTGAGTCCAAAATTTTCACTACAGCTTTTGTCCGTGTGCCAAGAACAGCATTCACAGGGGAGTTCAGAGCTACTTCAAAGACTTCATCATCTTCCTCTAATCCGTCATAGGTAATTGCTATATTCCACATCTTGGTTGACACTCCTAACACAAATAAACATTTTAATTACTCTTTAAGTGCTATTTCAATCAATCAGGGTGTCAAAGAAATAGATTAATTAACATGTCTGCAGCTAGAGTGGAGTAGATTGTGTATGCTATTGTGCTCCTACTGACTGACTGGACTCCTGCTGTTCTTCCAAATAACATTAAGTTTGAATTTGTTCCTGAGCAATGATGATTCAGTTGAAGTGCATACACTGTAACAAAGTGCTGCTGTAGATGTGCAAAATTGCACTGTAATACATTGATTTAGGACTTCCACTGATTTTCAAGAGAAAATGTATCATACAGTTTGTATCTGAAAAGTTTGACTTTAAAGATGGAGCACTTATTTAAAATACCTGCAAATGGATCAAAAACCATGTTAGACTGAAGTGCAACCATTTAGGCAAATCTTACCATTGTTTTTTCTTGTTTCCTTGTCTTTACTGGGTAACTTCGGTATTGTATGTTAATGAAATAGGGCCATGGACATCTTGAATACCCTAAGTTGTTCTCAGTTTTGTCTAAATTTGACCTGTGTCCGGGGCTTTACCTATAATGACTGAAGTCCTTAAAGCATCCCATAGATCAGCTCAGGGTGAGTCCTATCCAGCCTAGTTGTTGGGAGATCAGGAGACAACATATCAGCACTTTTGATATTTTAAAAAAGTAAAAGACTGTTGGCAATCTCATGCCAAATAATTAGGATACCAATTCACTAAAGAAGCCCAAAGCACTTCCAAAAAATAAGCTCAAGTCTTAAATACTATTCAGCTTCTCTAGCTGTAGATATGTAATAGATTTCATTCTCCAAAGCAAGAGGTTGCTCTTCTAAAATCAGTGAATTAATTTTAGAATTACTCAGTACACTATTTCATACCTGGATCAAACTGAACAAGCTTGGATGGAGTCACTGTGAAGTCCTTTCCCAGCCTAGCAGATATTTCATTGACCTGAGAAGAAATCAAACAGTAAATACTACACTGTGACTCTTTTCACCAAACCACTGCACTCTGATGCACCCAGAACGTACTTTGGATGTCTCAAATAGACAGGCCAACTCATACATATACTTAGGCTGGGGAAAAAGATAAAGAACTGAAGAATAAACCTTCTTATGTGCAACTGTCATTCTGTTCTTGCTTATGGCTTAAAAAATTAATAATAATAAAAAAAAATCCCTATCTTAAAGTTTTGCTAATTCCCCTCTGAGATTGCTATTTGACAACACCAGGTAACACTGCTGTTCACCATGCCTGGGGACCCTGCCATATCTGGCTCCTGGAAAAGCACATTCTGTCATCTAAGAAGAGCAGCAACAACTTGGCCATGTTTTCCTATTTGGCCCTTTGTGATATCTTGAAATAAGCTTTTTTGCACAGAGCCTTCTATCACTCCCAAAGACTCATTAGGATAGATGTGAACCCTACATATGTAAATATAGGGATTCCAGCAACTCCCTGAAATTTTACAGGAGGCACCAGAGGACGCCAGTTTCCATACCATGTATGTTTCCAGCTCTTGATGCTGGAATCAGTTTCACTGTTTCAAATGACTGCTGGAGTAGAATCACCAAGATCTGTGAAGGGTAGGACAAGATGTTCCCCGAGGGCATCATTAGCAAAATTCCCACTCATTTCAGTAGAAGAAAAATTAAAATTATGTTTCTTATAAGGGCTATAATCCTGAGAAGCTCTGAGGGGGAAAAATTGTATTTCTCCAGCAAGGGGAGCTGATAAAATACTGGAATTTCCATTTTATGAGGAAAGATAAAATTTGTGAAGGCAAGTTGCACAAAACCTGCTCTACAAAATTATAGCCTTCAGCTTTCAGTCTAGTCTTTTTGACATTAGACAGAGGCAGTCATTGAAGGTACAGGGGAATTTCCCTTGGCTGTGGGCAGTAGGGGGTGAAATGGAGAAGGCTGCCATGGCTGTGTAGTTGAAGTACCTATACTTCCTGGGCTCCTGCAGCCTGAGAAGGCAAAACAAAAGCCCCAAGGCCCGAGATTGCCCAAAACCTGAATTTTAAAGTGGCAGATCCTGGAAACCAAGCTTCTGAGCACAGTGCCAGAGGAAAGTGCCTTCTCTGCTTTTCCATCAAAACTGAAACGCTGCTCCAAAACATTCCAGGTTTGGTTAATCAGCATTTCTACTTAAGACTCAAGAAATTTTGTCAGAAGTATTTCAGCCATCTGTAGTAGCAGGGACAATGTCCCAGTAAGTATGGATTGAATCACATGGCCTCTTTGATGATTATTGAATTATATTTACATCTGAGGAATAAAATAACAGGCAGCACTTATTATTATTAAATTAGGTTGTTGGCTTTTGGCTTTACCTTCACGGTTATAAAGGCAGACTCCCCCAGGTGTCCTGCCCTGGTGATTTTCAGAGACACCACTCCTGTGTTTTCACACACCTCATATTCAGTCTGTAGCATTTCAATTCGAGACCACCATAGCTCCAGCCTGTGGGAGAGAAAGGAATGTGAGTTTAGAGCAAAGCCACCTGGCCAGCTGCCCCCAGCCCCTGCTGCTCAAGGGCTGTGTGAGGAGTCTTCTCTCCCGACTGCTGATTTAGCCAATACACATACTGAGTCTTTGTCTCCAAATTAACATATTTGTGTGATTTAACTGATTAGGAAGAGGCAGTAATAAATCTTGCAGACTAGCCCTGATGTACCCTAAGCCAAACTTGAGCCCTATTTTACAGCCAGAGGGATTCTGTAGTAACTTTGAGAAGAGCAGTTTGTCCATTACAACAATAGGCCTAGACAAGTTATCACTGTTTATCCTGGTTCCCTTTAGCCTTTCAGTTTATTATACTCACACTCCCCAGTCTTTCCTCAGCAATATCCTCCTTTCCGCCCATCTGCCTTCATGTATCCTCTATCTCTCGTCCTGAAGCACACAGAGTATGCTCTAGGACTTTTCTGCCTCTGTGCAAGGGACTTCTCTTCTTCTCGGCACACTTCACTCTTCAACCTTTACCCTATCTGATTCCAGGTGTCTTATGCACTGAATTTTAGAATTTTTTATGGAGGATGGGGGCAGTGAACCTCAGAAGACTGTGTGCTGCACAGGATCGCCAATAAAGATCTTTCCTTGTTTAGAGCTGTAATAAAAATTAGTAAGACTCAGAGAAGGATGAATGACATTGCAAAGAAGGAAAATAAGCTGAGCTATTTACAATTTGTACTTTACTAATACAAAATTCTAGGCCTTTCACAGCTGACTAGCTCTATCACCAGTGGAAGTTCTCTCCTGTTCTCCTCTACCCTCTGATTCTGATTTTGTGGGAAACCCGTTTGGAAGCTGATTTGCTTTAGTTTTGCTAAAGAGGATGGATGTGCCAGATGTAGTCCAGCAGCATTCAAATAAAAGCTGGGACATGAACAATAAATTGTGTATTTTGAAACCGTTATCATTAGGTGATAACTTACTTTAAATTGAAAAAATACCTCATAACCTTTTAAATCCAATATTAAAATGCTATTTTTTCACCAAACTTCCCCTTTGATCTACTGGCAGATAACTTCACTGAAACACTTATTTTCTGCAAAAGAGTTTTTTCTTTGCTCTTCTCCTAAAGCTGAGCTATGCACTGTCATTTGTTTAAAAGGAGTTGCATTTTCCGTGAAGTGGCATCACATAATGGTGATTTTTCATCTGCAAGCCAGCACAGAGCAACTTGGCTATCCATGCTCAGATGTGTTTGTTTATGGGGACATCTTTTGGCACAGTACATAACTGCCTAAATGCTGCCTCCAGCTCAGCTGAGTCCCTGTCCTCTCTCCAGTGTGCAGAGAAGTGCTCTGCCCCTGGGTTTAGCTCTCTGCTTCTCTTTCTTCACCATGAGTCCTGGTTTGTGAGTAGCCGTTTTAGCCCAGAAAAAGCATATTGGGTTTTTGGTGGTATTTTTTGTTTGTTTGTTGGGGTTTGTTTGTTTGTTTGTTTGCTTTGTTTGTTTTGTTTGGTTGGTTTTTTTTCAATTTTTTCTGATTAAATAAGTTGGTTGAACACTTAGCCCTATTTTCAGGAATAAAAAGAAGCATTGCCTCTACTGAAGAGCTACTTGCACTTCTGGCTTTTATCATCAAAGCCCAGTTCAGATGATATTCTAATTTTTCTACATGAGGCTTATGGTATGTCACAAGGATATATTGGATGGTGTGCCTAATACATGCAGTGGATGACAAAGGTGTTGTGTGTTCTCCACCTTCTTTCAGTGCTCTTTTGCAGAAATATGGCACTGAGCTTTGTCATTTGAGAGCATCCTGTCCACTGTAATGTCAAGCTTGTGAAAAATGCACTGCCATCAGCTAAGGGCAAGAGTGACCTGCAGCTGCAGGACCACGTTCATGAAGCGGTAGTCCCATCCTTCAGCATGCAGCATCTCAGATATGCAAATGCCGAACCCCACTAAATGCATTATGTTTCCTGGTGAAGATCTGAAGGCCCTTGAGAACTGTGACACAGTCTAACCTGCAGCTCTACCCTTGTTGAGCTTCAAGAAGGCTTCAAGAAGGCTTCACCTTCTTGAGGAGGAGAAATCTTCTCTACTCTTACAAAAGCAATGGCAGGTTGAGTTGTAGCTATGTCCGTGTCTGCGTGGCTTCAAGCCCAGCACCTGTTCATTTTTCCCAAGGGGTGGCAAGCACAGTGCAGCACAGCCCATGTCACCAAGGACTGGAGCTACCTTTGAGGTGCTGCAGAGTTTCCACTGGCATCTGTCACTTGAAACTCCAAGTTGTCTGAATTCACTTCTCGTGATTTGTTGATGACATAAAGTATGATTTTGCTGTTTAAATCCTTTTGGCTAAATCCATCCTGAATGAATCCACCTAGGAAAGACAAATGGTATGCAGGTGAACGAAAATCCTGCTAATAAGAACCATGTAGATCATACAGACTCTTTTCAACTTTTTTTTTAGTTGAGTATCTGAACTTTGAGACATGTATGCTTACAGCTAAACAGCAATATCTGTTCATTATAAGCCCCTGCCAATTTCTTTATGTGTAACCTGTTTATCAAAAGGCCAAGTTCAATATTAATCTTTTTTTTCTTGATAGAAATAAAAAAGTTTCTCAATAGTTATTAAAAATTATCTCAAACTCTTTAAGGATTCATAACAAACTTAAGACTCAGGTTACATTGTCAAAGTTTTGTTATTACAGTCAAACTTTGCCCAAAGTTTGCTAAGAAATTTTGATTCTATCAAGCAAACATTAACAGGGTAGGGTTTGAAGTCTGGTCTGGTATGGCAAATCATAGAGATTATAGAAGAAATCACCTGTCATTATATTTTCCAGGTAGCCATAATGAGGACCTTGCAAAATCTTAAAAATTATTTTGTCATCTTCTGTATTGGGGTCAGATGCCCTCAGGGACCTGGCAGTGATATAGATCCCATAATTGCCATTCTTCAGCAGTTCCACGTCAGAAAAACAATGGAGATGAGTAATTTTTGGTGCCATTTTGTCCAAATGATCCACCTAAATCAAAGTTAGACATTCATATTATAACATCAGGGTATTCTCTGTCCTGCTTTTGCTAAAAGAGCAGTAGCCAGATCAGGATGGCAATAGCCACTTTGGCTCACAGTCTGCTGCAGACCCCTGAGTTCTAGCTAAGTTGTACTTCACATGAAAAGTTTCCAGGTCCAGATTACCCATCACTTGCCACATGTAGCAGGGTATAGTACACTCTGGGGAGTGAAACACAAATTCTATATACCTCTGCCCTTATGTCCCACATTCTCCATAGCCCTCATTTTTTATGATTTTCTTCACAGCAAAAGATAACTGCGACAAAGGTTTGTCACCTCTATTTTATAATAACAATTCCATCTTTCACAAATTCTGGTGAACCTTCTAGCAGTCCACAATGGTTGTTGCTGTTCCCATATATCACCCTCTGCTGAAATAGTATGCCTCACTGGTTGTATAACTTGAAACTTTGTCATCAGGAAATATTAACAGTCTTTCATTAGCATCAGGGTTTTGAAACACAGAATTCTGACATGCAGTGCAACCAGACATACTTTGTGTACTGAACCATGCCACATAAATAGATAGATACAAAAAATCACAGCAAACAAATCTGAGCCTATGACAAAGTATGAAGGACTTGAAAACACAGGAAACGGGAAGTGAACAGAAAGATTCTAGCAAAGAAAGAAGAATCAGAGCATCTTACATAGAGAGGAAAGCTCAGAGAGGACAGGATGTCTAGGTGGGGAAGCAAAGTGGCTGTAATTCAGGATTCCTGTGACATGAAGATCAGCAATCATACTCACACCCCCATATGTGCAAATCACAGGATCAGGCACCAAGTGGGAAAGCAGAGCAGCAGAAAGTTCTATCCTTCCCATAGTAGAGGTTCCTATGTAAAAATTTTAGCATGCAAGTATTAAGTATTTACTTGCTTATCTTTATGCATTTTGGTAAGTAGTTAGTTCCCCAGGTTAATTATTTGTGGAACACAGGAAGCAAACATACAAGCTGCACGGTTAAATCAGAGACTGCAGCAAGTACCAGCTGTCATCAAAACTGCTACATTTTTGGCTTTATCGTCCTATTTATCTCTCTTAAGTAGGTCTGTGATCACACTTGCCTGAATGGTGAATGTCACCGGCTCTCTCTGCACCCTCCCATTCACGATGAAGCCTTGGTTAGTCCTATCCGAGGCAACAAATGTAAATCTGTCTGTCTGGGAATTCCCACCTCGGTGCTTGTATGCAACATCCCTGTTGTCCACATCTTGCTGTGTGAAATTGTACTGCAGTAGCACAGTCCCATTATAATAGAGATGACCATACTGGGGGAGCTGAGCCAAGAGGAAGGTAAGGTTTTCTTTCGCAGTATCTGGGTCTGAAAGCTGCAGTACATCAGGAGTAAGAAGTGCCGTAGCTCCTTCACTTAATCTTAACCCCATGTTCCTAGATAGAGTGGGCAAAGCCTGGTCAGCTGCCTCCAAGGCAATCTTGAATGTCCCATGCTTAGTCCTCAGTCCATTGCTGATGATGAATCTGGCAAAGAGAGGCAAGGCAGTCTTCAGCATCTGTTCTTGATTCAGCATGTACTGAAATGAAATGATAATGCAGACCTTTACTACAGGACTTGCCTGTGTTGATACTGCAAAAGTAGAAGAGCTGGGTGGAGCACAAACCCAGACACTGGGTGGAGTGGATGTAAAACATAAAAAGATGAAAGCAGACAGCCAGGTATTATGACAGGAGTTACAATGCGCTGGCAGGGTTTGAGCAGATGCCAGAGGAAAGGCCTTGAACATCAACAGTCACAGCAGAGCTGATCTCAGCTGGAAGCTGAGGTACAGGTGGAACAGATCTAAGAGGAAAGGCTGTCTGGGGGGCTTATTGTAGTTTCTGGTGTACATATTTTATAAATCCTTAAAATTTATCTTCACTTGGTTACCTGGCAGTAGCACCTACAGCTTACAGAAAGATGTATGTTAAGTGCATGACCTGCCAGGTTTTGTTTAGTTTGGGTGTCTTTCTGTTCACTGTTACAAATCTTTTCTACCCAATGCCCCCAAAGCTATCTGAAAAACCAAACTGGAGAAAGATTCAGCCTTATCTCACTTCATGGGTTTGTTTAGGCACTAACTCTATCTTTAAATTTTCATCCATTCAGTAGAATATGATTTATGTTTCTTTACAGAAGTCAAGCAAAATTTCACTGAAATGCTAAGATATTGGGCAGAACTGTACAAGTTGATAGGATAATTTTAATAACATAGATATCCATAGCATAAATTTATCAAATGGTCATATCTGTACAGCTCTTCTTCCATGCTGGGAATTTCTATCAATAGCCACATAATTTCTTGTAGTTCTCTCTCAAGTAGTGATGTCAAGTAGTGATGTTTCTTTAGATACACTAAAGATTTGAATATTCACTACAGATAGTTTTCCTTTCAAAACTAAGAGAAAAACTGTAGGGAAAATCTGTTGGAAGCTCTGCTAGTTTTGACTGGGGTATAGTTAATTTTTTTCATAGTCATTTGTATGGAACTATGGTTTTGATTTGTGCTAAATACAGTAAAATAGTGTTGATAATATAAGGATGGTTTGGTTACTGCTGAGCAGTGCTCATACAGCATCAGGGCTTTTTCTGCCTCTTACGCTGCACAGCTAGTGATAGGGCTGGGAGTGCATAAGGAGTTGGGAAGGGGCACAGCCAGGACAGCTGACCCAAAGGATATCCCAGAAAATCTGGTGGCATGCTCAGTGTATAGAGCTAGGGGAAGAAGAGGGAGGGAGACAGGGAGGGAGGGAGGAGGAGATGTTTGGAATGGTGACATTTGTCTTCCCAAGTCACCCAGTGTGTGATGGAACTCTGCTTTCCTGGGGATGGCTGAACACCTGCCTGCCCACAGGAAGCAGTGAATGAATTCTTTGTTTTGCTTTGCTTGTGTGCACAGCTTTCAATTTACCTATTAAACTGTCTGTATCTAAAGCCATGAGTTTTTTCACTTTCACCTTTCCAATTCTCTCCCCAGTGCTACCAGGTGGGGAGGGAGCAAGCAGCTGCCTGGCGCTTAGTTGCCGGCTGCAGTTAAACCATGACAGAAGCCTACCAGCTGGGTATGGGCTTTTGCCATACGTGTGACAGCATGGTCTGCAGAAATTTATTACTAAATTTAGTTGTGGAGAAAAACAAGGAGAAAGCCAATCTTTTAGCCTTTAAAATTCATCTTTGATTTCACAGGCAAGATAATTATTTATGTATTTTCTTCTGAAAATAATTACATGGAACATTTTCATGCCTGTAACAAAAACTTTTGAGGGTACATGAAACTAAAAAATGCTCTGAAAATGTTTCACAATCCTTCATGTCCCATCAACTTACAGCATGTATGTGCTATCTTTCTACATAAATTTCAGTGGTTATGCTGCACAGTACATGCAAAAATATTTTGTAAGGTGATTTTTCACCCAGGTTGGTTCTGAGTCAGAACAGAGTCTAGTGTGCAAAGAAATTTGTCTCTACTAGAATGGGACAGTTGTTTCAGCCAGTATGAGGGTCAGTCTAGCTGGCTGCTTTCCATGTAACACTCTTCTACCATACTTAAGTGAAATGGGGAGTGGCTGACATTTAGTGGGTTATCTATTTCCCCTTGGCCTCTTGACTGCAGACCTTGAAGATGCACTTTTAAAATTACAGGGTCAACACCTAGTGTATTGCTGCATGACTTGAATGGGAGTGACTTTCAGTAGGTCATGGAGCAGCTTACCGTGTCACAGAGACTGTCCATCTAAAACTCCTCATTGCCTTCACCAACACTGGATGATTAGAGCTTGATCACTTGTAAACTGGCACTGTGCCATGAAACAGATGGGAATGAGCATAGGCAGACCAGGGACTATGTAGCAGTTTGAAATATGTTTACTGAGGATGGTATTCCCAGCTGGGAACCCAGAGACATCTGCCTACACTGACCAAATGCTATTGTGCCAATGGTAAAAGGGTTGTGCTATTTGTAAACTATCTGAAATCAAATATAGAACTAAAATAATGATGATGAATACTGTGATAGGAGAAAAAGGGTAAAACACCTTCAGTCAAAACCTTAACCTTCTCTCAAAACACCAGAAGCATTGCAGCAGAAGTGAATTTTCTTTCATTCTTTTGATGGTGTAAAAAACATTTGGATGATGTCTCAAACAATATTTAGTGAAAGACTTAAATAATTCAGTTAATTAATCTGAATATTCATCCAGCCTTCTCCAGAATGCCAGATAGGAACAAAGCTCCTGCATGGATACATCAGACTGAAATTTACCATGAATTTCATTCACTGCTCAGTTTCACAGGTGATGAAACTGCCTGTGTCCAAGATTTCCTTCTGCACTTTGGGATATTTTGGTTATTTGTTTATTTCTAGTTTACCTCTGCTTTGTAATTTCCTAGGGAATAGAGAGCAGCCAATATTCTCACTCTGATAAAATTTAGGATACAATTCTCAGACAAAGTTTGGAGGACATGTTGCATGGTTTGATTTCACAACTACCAACATTTCATGCTTTCTGCAGTTTGATGGCAATAGAGTTGGCTACAGGATCTACCATCTGTCATGGCATTTAAAGGATAAAAATGGAATCATAAATAGTGCCAACTCATTACAAAATCGAGCCAGCATGTCAAAATGGAGGACATTAGCATGTTCCTTTAGCATTCTGCTGCCAGCATCTGATGTCAGGTTGCTAATCACTTGAAGTCATCTGTCCAAACAAGCACTGCCAAATCTTTCTTCCAGGCCAACAGCACCAAACAATATAGGTAAATTTATGTCTGAAGGAAGTACTTTAGTGGGAAGTAAAAATCTGGTCAGTTAATTCCTCCTCCTCCCACAATCACCCATTTAATTAATTCCTTGTTGAAATAATAATACTGTTCTGCCAGAATATTTATATGTGTAGACAAAACCAAATTATTTTCCAAATTATAACATCAAGGAACTTAATTATTGGGATTAAAATAGTTATCAAATATCAATATTTATTAAAGCATCATAACCTCACTTTAATAAGACTGACTTTTTGGTTTGTTTCTTAGCCATTGGCCTAAACAGAAAACATTTGGTTTATTCACACTTGAAATTTGCCTAGAATTGCTCGATCTGTTTTTAATAGTGTGATATGGGAGCCATACTGACACAAGGCACTATACTACACTGCCCAAACTAGGGCTTGCATGACTGTGACCTTACTTGAATAATCTAATTCTAGTTTGGGTGAACATGTTTCACAGTTAAAAAACATAAAACCAGGGAATATTTTCTCACTTTTTCTGTAGTGAGTACAAATGAATCAGACAAATCTCCTAACAAGAAATTCCAGCACACTGAATGCAGTGGAAGGGATGGTTAAAAATGTTTAATCTGAGGAAAGTTTGAGAATTACTTTTGGGCTAAGTCTGGACAATGCTACCTGACCCAGTATCACAGGGAGATTTATTTGATGTCTCCATGCCCAACTTGCTTGACTTGTCTGCAAAAAAATTCTCAAATTGGATGATGCAACATCTTGTTCTTGTAATTCATCATGCCTCACAGAAAAAGCCATTCAGATCAGAAGTCTATTCTAGGAGAGTTTAAAAAGGAGTCTTTTCTGAATTTCAGCTCTTAGGAGTCAATTCTTCAATTTTTAGTAGTCACAAATGAAAAATAATAATCTCTTAATTTTGAATTTTACAGTAAGTCCATCTTCTGTCAAAAGCTGTTTTCAGAGAAAATTACCAATATTAGCAAAAAGTAAGCATTCTTCTTTTAGAAACATTTTCCTTTTTTTTGAGCTTTTTCTTTTCCCTGTTTTTGACCTTTTTTACAAAACTGTCCACAGAACATCTGCTCTTTATCTGATGATAATTCATTGCATCATTCTACTTTATAACCAAGAGAGCTTCATTTAAGAACAGAATGAATGCACCTAGTCGAAACTGTTCTAAGTGGAAAATTTCAGAAATAGGTGAAAATAATTATCATTAGGCTACTGAACTGGGCCTGTAGGTAAACCTACGGATTTACCTCAAAATTTCAAGAATCTATATGAATTTCCATGTCAAAATGGCATGCCAATGATAATGTCAAAATAGATTAAGTGCACTGGTTTTCATTATATTCCAGAATACTTAGGGATTCAAAAACCCATAATCAAATTAATATGATGAATTATAACCTCACAGATAAGAAAGCTTTTATTTAATACCTGAATGGACCAGCTTTACCACATCCAGCTGTAGCAAGAAACCAAAGGAAAATTCCACCAACTATGTTCTCAATCCTTCTCTCTCGCTCAAATCTTAACAGCTGTGTATGTCCGGGTGCTGTAATAATGTTGAAGCTGGTATTGAGTAAATGTGTCTCTGATTATGTTTTCAGGGTCAATGAGAAAATTCATTTATTTCCAAAGCATTCCCAACTATATTTATTGCTGTAGAAATAGATGTGCTGTATACACATTGGGAATTCACACAGAGCCTCCAGCTCTTTTAATAAATTATTTTGGGGCCTTTTGGGTGTTTTTTTGGGAGTTGCGTAGTGCAAGTTTTTTAAATACCTCAAAAATTCAAGGGGAAGAGCTTAGGGGGTGGGGTACTACCCCTTACCTGAATGTATCTTCACGAACAACTGCCTTGGCTCTGTGAACATAGCAGACAATTTGTCTTGCTACATCCATTTGACTGAAGCTCGTAATGGGAATGCCAGGATAGCTGACATACTCTATTTGTCCATACTGGGGTGGGGAGGTTATCACATAAAGGAGCTCCTCTGGCCTGCCAGTACCATCCAATGCAAGGAGGACATCAGTTGTAATGCAGCTGTGGTCTCCTTTTGGCACTCTAAGGAGTTTTGTAAAAACAGCAATGTCTCCTGCAGAATAGACAAAATACCACTAAAATAGTCATGTTGAACTGGATGATCTCTTCTGCATTTTTAAGCCACAGGAAAGCCATCACTGGTAAGAAAAACTAAAAGACTTTAAGATTATAGAGAAATTCAGCATGGAAGGGACTTCAGGATATCTTTATTTGACCTTCTGCTCAAAGCAGGGTCAGCCATGAGATCAGCCATTGCCACAATGCTTGGGGTTTTATCCTGTTGGAACCTAAAAACTATTACCCTTTTGAGGCCAAGGATGAAGAGACCACAGACTCTTTTGACACGTCTTCCAATCTTAACATTGTCAGGTAAACCTTTATGTTTCTAATAGAGAGGAAATAAAAAAAAAGAGAGACCCTAAGACTGTAGAATAAGCTGGAAGACCAAGCGTTTCTGAACAGTCTTTTGCCTACTTTTTATATTCTTGCCATTTTTCTCTGCTGCTTTACTCAGACATAAAGCTAGTTTCAGAAAGATATGTTTAGCTCTATTTGCAAAGCAGTTGGTAGTCCTGGGAGGCAAGGTGGAACACATTGTATTCAGTGGAGCCTTTTCAGATCCCAGGACCTGGCCAACAGTGAAATCCGAGCAGTTAAATTTACAGGATCTGCAGGAACACTGGCTATATAAGGAGCCTATATAAGGAAAGGAGCAGGACACATACTCAAATATCTTGGTTTCAGAAACAGGCACTGTAAAACATCAAGTTTAGTGGATCTTTACCCTTTTCCAAGTCCTTGATGTTTATGTAGAAGTCCACAGCTGGAGATCTGTTGTACCCATCCCAGAGGTAAAATGTGAAGCTGTCTTTTTTCTTGGACCCTGCAGTTCCTGTGTGGACATATCTCACAAGGTTCATATCCAGCTCTTCCTGAGTGCACTTCATTCCAGTTAGGAGAGTAACCCATCCTTGTCCTACCTGGAAAACACAAGCATCCTTCATTAACTGATAATCACCCATGCATCTTTCTCAGTTAATTGTATTTCTTGGTAGTTATATAGGCTGTTAGTGGCAGCTACCTGGCTTTCCTTCTATAGGCTCTTTCCTCATAGTATGTTTTGAAGGGCAGCAAATAACTGGAGTTTTTTTCCAGCAGATATAAGGCTGGAGAAGATACAATGATCATTAATAATATAGGAATATGGAGTTTAGCCACTTTTACTCTGGGAAATCATTTTATGCACACTTCTCAGTCAGACACCAAGATGAAAATTAGTTCCTGACCCAGCTTATGTTTTCTATTTCCTAATTTCACAAATCTGCTCTTGATCCTACCTGAAATCATAGCTAAAACAGTATGAGAAATAGCTTCAGGGAGCATGGGAGTTTTAAGCCCCAGAGGTCCTCAGCTGCAAAAAGAAAAACCTTTTGGGGTTGATTTTTGGACCAACCAGCCAACCAACCAACCAACAAAAAAAACCCAACAAAAAATCAACCAAACAAAAAACCCCCACAAAACAAAACAAAACAAAAAAACCTAAAAAACCCCGACTTACACCATAAAATTCTGTGCCTTTCTGAAGATAGCCTAGTACTCTAAATTAAACTGATCCATGAAGTTCGTCTCATGTGATCCACAGATTGATGTTGAGATCCAGCATCAAAATGCTTTCCAAGTTCAAAAGATTTAGAAACAGAATTTTATTTCTATCACATAGGCACACTATTTAAAAGCGGCATTTTTTTCAATCTTTCTTCCTTTTTCTTATTTTAGGTCAACAGATTATCATCTCGCCTTCCATTTCTAATCTTAATTTTTGTGATTCCTCTTGACACATCCTTTCTATCATCTTCCTTTTCCCTTCTTTCCCCCTGTGCTTTTCTTCTAGTTGGTGGGGTATTACTCACTCTTTAACATGCAACTCCTTCCATGCCTTCTGAACCCTGAAGTAACTGAAGTAAGGGTTGGATTTTTTAACCAGAGACTTTCCCCCATTCCCCCCAGCTTGATTTTCCCCCTTTGTGGGATTATTATTCCAGAATCTCTCTCAATTTTCACCTCAGTTGGTCTGCCATGTTTTTTACCTTCCATCTTCTCCTGTTCAGGATCTGGGTTTTAATGCCAAAGCCTCTGGGACAGCACCATTGTTGTTGCTCCTTCAACAATTAAGCTGGCCAAGCTGTCTACTTCAGAAAATGACAGGCATTTGGGAGAAAAGGAAAATGAACTTCATTTTGCCCTAAAAAGAGAGAGTTCTTTGCATGCCTGCTTTTTGTTGAAGTACAAAGACTAACCTTGAGTTGAAGCTGACCATTTTCTGGAAGTCTTTCAAATAAGTAGTAAATTCTCTCCCTGGGGGTATCTTTATCTTCTGCTGACAGAACAGCACTAGAAATTATATGAGTTTCACCTATGTTCACCTCTATATCGTTCTTCCTGAAAAAATTAAAAGTCATGTATTGATGCAATAAAGGAACCTTTTCAACATGTAATTTCTCTGCCAGAAATATGGATTAACCAAATGCTGAGAGAAATTACGATTTCAGAGAGAATAGGAGGTAGCCTTTTTCAGTTCAAAAGAGTAAAAAAAGCAAGCAGTGCAGACAAGCTTCTCCTTACAATGGTAAGAAACAACAAAGATACCTAAAACACTGATTTAACATATCTCTTATTCCCCTGTACCCTATTCTGCTCACCTCTATACAATTTATAGGAATAAGACAATGTAAACCAGTAGACTGCATTATTACTGCCAATATAGAGCACAGCAATAGTGGTTCTAATGGACTGATTGCTCATTTAGGAAATGACTGTCTTTCAAACAACTAGTCTTCAAGGCTCACCTTTATCTGTAGGAGACACAACCATATCTAAGTGGCTTCTTCTCTGTACTCCTTCTAGCACCCACATCTCATTTTGGGAAGAAGCTCTCAAGAGGAATGTGTGAAGGCTTTACATTCCCCAAGGGCACTGTCTGTTACAGGATGCAATCCAAGAGGTGACAGATTGAGGTTTTGGCAATCCCTCTGAATAAGAGGCACTGTTTGCCAGGCAAAAACATCCCATCACAGGTTCTTCAGTCTGTTGACCATAACTAATGGAGATGAGAGCTGAAAATCCCTGGGGTGGACAGTGCCCCAAGATCAAAAGGTTAAGAAAAGCTTTCAAGTACTGCCCAATATTCAGCTGTAAAACTGCACTAGTATAAGGAACTCTGTACCCTATAGAGAACATGTAGTGACTGAATGTGGCAGGCTAAATCACCTCAGTGTCAAATTGAACATTTTCCTAAAGCATACTGCTTAAATACTGGCCACACATCTCATCTAAGTGGAGGGGTAACAGCTATTCCTTCTTATAAAGGAATAGCTATTTTGGGAGTAAATTTTTCAATCTATGAAATTGTTCACCACAGGAATGGCAAGTGGTGAGACCTAATATTGCTAGACAAGGAAGCAACAGTTTCTGGATATAGCTGGGCAAAGCTAAAAACACTTGACTTCTTGCACTTCATTATCTTATTTCACAGAGAGGGGCTGGAAAATGGCATATCATTAGCTATAGCATGTGAGGAACAAATAGGTAATTATCAATAATTACCTGTATATAATATATGCATACATAAATTATACTCTTTATTCTAACTGAAAATTCTCAAATGTTAGCATTATGTGGTCATTGAAAATCTTTTAACTAAGAAACTGATATTTGTCATTGCAGGAAGTTCTACCTGGTAAAAAAATAATAATCACTCTGATCTGAAAGTAGGCAAATACCCTGACGGATCAGAAATTCCCTTCTTAGAGGCAGTTGTGAGTCTGATATGCAAACTTTAGAGTTTCAGAGCTATTCCCAAAAACCTTTGAACTCTTAGCTTCCTGTCTGTCAGTCTGGGGCTGGAAAACAGTCACAAGTATGGAGGTCCTGATGCTCTATGACAAGTCATCAGCTGGAGATCCCAAGGGATAAACTCCTTTTTAAAATGCCCAGGAGGTTTGGCTCTCTTGCAGCCAGCTGCCTATCTATCTATATGGTCTGCCAGGCAATTTCTTATCATGTCTAATTCATTTATGACTCCTAGCTTTGAAGTGTAAAGGAAGTCAGCGTGTACTTTTGCAGCAGTTGAATTATGGCAGAGAAAAGTTTTAGAATATAAAAGAAGAGAATTATATTCAGAAAGCCCTTCCCCTGCTTCAGCCTTGTGGATCCTCCCATTCCAAAATCCAGAGCTGCTTTCAAAGAGGTATTTTAGGCAGGTCTTTGTCTTAGGGAAGAGAAAAGCAGTACCATGGTGGTCAGTGTTCAGCAGAAATACAACAGCTGGCAAACACTTTGAAGAAACTTATGAAAGAAACAACCAAAATTTTTCCCCCCAAATTTTTATTTTTCCTCTATTTGCTTAATGTAGAGCAACACTAAGCAACACTAAAGCTCTCCTTTCAGTAAAAATTTTTTTGTTAAATAGGCTGATAGAAAGAGACCTATACAGAAACATTTTTATTGACATTATTCTCTTGATTGTTATGGCTTCCTCTTTGCGTCAGACACCAGATATTGTTTAATGGTAAACATGGTGGGATGCTAGACTGGTGGCTGGATTTGATTCTCTTCAAGGCTTTTTCCAACCTTAACAATGGCACGATTCTATGATTTGGTGTTTTGTTCTATTTTCCATCATTTTGTCTAAACATCCCACTGTCAGGAACAGAAACGTGACTTACTTGCTCAGTGCTGGTTTCTCATCATTAACTGGAATGATGTTTACTGAAATGGTTCTGAGGACTTTATGTTTTCCATCTGATAGTTGAATTTTAAAACTGTCAGTGAGATTTTCAGAGTTGTCATGCATGTACATCAGCTTCATTCCTATGTGAGACAGGAAGAGGATAAAAACGGGAGAAAGAGAGGAAGAGGGACAATGGGTGAGATAAATGGAAAGATTTATTTTTCCTGCAAAATCCCTCTCATCACTTCACTCTGCTTCAGCCACTTTTCTTCCATCTCCTCTCTCCATATGCTAGGGTATCAACAAACTTGCCTTAGCTATCAGAAGATGAGTTTGATGAGCCATTGCTGATCAGTGATCTAGCAACATACTATTGACTCAGGATCACCAGCCTGACCTAAGTAAGGAGTGACTGTCCAAAAAAGGAGTCTCTGACAATCTGAAAAAGGTACATTTCTTCTTCTCTCCTTATTCTATGGGAACTATATAGAGGGTGAAACTGCCAGGCAACACTTTCCTGTGTTTCAAATAATCCTCAGGGAACTTTGAAGACACCTTTGGAAGGACAGCTGGCTTTGTATCTATGACCATGGACAATCAGATGTTATAGGCTAAAGATGGCTCAATCACCATTGTGGATAACAGGCAAAAGCCAAAAAAGAAAGTCAAAACCAAGACTTGGGAAGGCAGAAGAAATTGGGGTGGACTCCTGATATTTCTGGAGGCTCATGTTAGACAGAGAGACAAAAAAATCTTTCCTTGGTTTTTGAGGGCTGAACTGAAATTTGAGTGACGGTATTGAATTCATGCTTCTCTATAGTGATAGATTCCATCTTTTACTAAATAGCCACAGTCAGGAGGGATCCACCATATTCCTTGCACTGTTAAATACACTTTTTCATTACATGTACTTGAAACAGATTTGCTGCTTTAAAGCAGGCTGACTGCTCATGCTAAACTGTGGAATCCCAATTTGTATGTTTATTGCTAGACATATGGTATATTGCAGCCTTTCAATGTCTAAAGAAGGCTTATAGGAGAGATAGAGAGACTTATTACCAATGCCTGTAGACATAATAAGGGGCAGGAGTAGGTTTAGGTTGGACATAAGGACAAAAAGTTTTACAGTGAGAGTGGTGAGACGCTGGAACAGTTTGTCCAGAGAGGTTGTGAAACACTGGAAGTGTTCAAGGTAGGTTGAATGGGGCTTTAGGCAACTTGGTCCAGTGCAATTTGTGCCTGGCCATGGGAGGGGAGGTGGACTAGTTGACCCCTAAAGGTCCCTTCCAACCTAAAATATTTTACAATTCTGTGATCATTTGAAGAAACCTCATGAGCAGTTAATGTGTCTTTAAATCAGTCTTGCTGTCTCTCTATTCCAGGTACTGTAAAACATTTACAAATCTATTTGATGATGTTAAATTATGTTGCATTATTCCTTTTATTTCTTTTCAGAACAGGTGATTTTCCTACTCATATTACTACCCTTTTCAATACAGAGGTCTCTCAGGATGATTTTATAGACAGTTTCTAAAATCAATAGATAAGGACAGCATTAAATATGGACAACTTCCATTCCTAAATATTGTCTTGAAAATAAACATAAGGCAAGCGAATAAATAAATTATGAACATTTCTTTGGTGTGCAGCTTGCCTCATCAAAATAATGAAAGACTATTGTAAGAAGAATGCTGCACCTACCATTCCTCAGTAGTTCCATGGAAAAGGCATGAACAAGCAACCCATGGCTGTGGTGATCATGGTTAATTAACTCTTTATAGTGCAGAACATCACTGCCATGAACACCGTTAATAAGAAACCCATATGAGGGCATCTGCACAACCCCAAACACCAGAGGGTCTTGAGGCACATCCAGATCAACTGCATTGATAACAGACAGATCCAGCTCTTTCATCTCCCCTTCTTGAACCTGAACATGAGAGAAAAAACATCCAATTCTTTTACATAAAAAAAATCATACAATTCTAGCATGGTTTCATGAGTATTTTTGTGCATAAGTGTATCTCTTGATTCATCCACCCTTTCCAAGATTTTTAACCAACCTCTTATTTCAACCGGTTTAGGAGACAGAGAAAGTGGTTATAGTGACAAAGAGAGAAGTTGCAATAAGGAGATCATTTTGCCCAGATTAATAGAAAATGCATTAAATCAGTGCCAAATCTAGTGCTCAAAAAGGGGAATGCCTTTCAATATATCAAGGTATCTAAAAATGTCGATGCGTATGGATTTATACATCCACTTTTTACTTTGCAGTAAGTTTACATTCTGTTCATGAAATTATTTATATTAATGACAGTCTACAGAGAGGGGAGAAGCTATGCAAGAAATATTTTAAAATACTCTAGTAAAAATGTGAAAGCTCTTAGGAATGCAGAAGGAGATGGAAGATCTCACTGTTTTCTAGATCACATATTTGTTTAAAGATTTGATCACTTCTTTTTACATAAGTGCAAGTTTCCAAGATCTATGCACTGCTCCTATCCACCGAAGTTCTGTCTTATAGGTTTACATGGGATTTCACTGGACTGTTTCCTGAAGTAGGCTGAACAACAAAAAATAAGGGAAATATGCAGAGGAACAGAAGGACAATGTTCTTATTTATATTAAAGAGTGGTTTCTGGTTAAAGTAGTTCTATGACAGACATATTGCTTATTTCCTTACAGTAATATTCCTGGCTATGAATTCTGGAACTTCATCATTGGTTGGACTGATTAGTACAAAAAATGGAGTCTCTGCTGAGCGATGCAGCCCATCAGTGACATAAAGTACAAATTTGTCTTCTGTTGGCTCCATTCGCACGTGCCTGGCTTGAACGTAGTTTATATTCATGGCTTTCAGATGCTTCAGCTGAAATGAACCTACAGATGTTAAAAAGAAAATGAGTTAGCACAATACTTTCATGTCTCCTAGTCTTATCCAGCATCAAAATAATTGAAACTATGTCTTTTTTCAAAAAATGAGTAACTTGAATTTTTAAGTTCTTTGTCATTTTTTGATGGTAAGAGTTACGTTGCGCATGTTACTCCAGGAAACAAGCCCTTTACCCCCCAAAATGCATAATTTTCCTTCAGGTGGGATTCTGAAGCTTGTCACTTTTCAGTTAAGACTGTAAAACTGAGCCCACATTAAACCAACTCAAAAAACAGGTAGGAAAATATCTGAGGTCCAAGGTCCAAGATTCCTTGATAGTGCTAGGTTAATCGCTGGACTAGATGCTTTTTCCAAGCTTAACGTTTCTATGATTACATTATTCTAATTAGATTTTGACTGACAGACCACAAAAATGAGAACTTAAAGACTCAGTGATTACAGGTTTCCAGCTGAGGATGCCTGGTAAAAGCTGATAGCATTACAAATCATGTTACAATGTGTTCTGCTGAGGGTGAAACTGCCTTTCACAGTTTGAAAGTGGACAAGGGAAGTCATCATCTAAGTCAAACACCACCTCTAGCACTTCTGCAACTTTGCCTTGGAAACAAATGTGGGACTCAGGCTACTGCATTTAATTGGCAGAGGTGTAGGTGATGGGACACTGGAGTCTTTCATGGGGGACTGAAGAGGAAGGCAGGGAGAGCAGATTTGTATCTCGTATCATGACTTCTAATAGATCTCAGCAGGATGCATAAAACAACTGTTGCCTTGTTTGCTTCAAGGGTCGATTCTTCACATTTGCATTGCTTTAGCCTCCCTTTGAACTCCTCCACAAAGTCCCACTGCTCTTCATTTGTCAGCACCTGCGTTCCTCATAAGTCTGTATGAGTGCCCACACCTGCATCTGCACCACCAGAGCCCACTGCAGAGCTTTCCACAAGCCCTCCAGATCTAATCTGCTTGATTATCCTAAATTGCTAAGACTTACCTATGCTTATCCCAATGTTGCTCTTCTCAAAGCCAGGAGAAGGCAGTATGTTTTCAATGTAACCAAACTGGGGAGGAGAAACCAGCACAAACTGTAAGTCATCTGCAGCGGTGTCAGGGTCAGTGGCAAACAAATGTTTGGTAGTAAGGGCTGCTGAGGAGCCCTCTTCCACCACAAAGCTTGCACCTGCACACAAAAAACATGTTAAGCATTATTGGTCATGAGCTGATTTTACTGTTGTTTTTGGTAATAAGAATGGAAATAATAACAAAGGGTGGAAATACAACAAATACTGAATTACTGAGGGGTTTTGTTTTAATGTTTTCTTCTCTGCTTTCACTGACATCTCTGCTTTTGCCATCACAGAAGTAGAGAAGAGGATCATGAAATTATTTTACTGCTTAAGTTATTAGCTATGGTTTATATACTGCTCAAGAACAATTGTTACTTCTCTTTGTCAGAGCATTAATTACATGAGAGCTGTTAAGAATTGCTCGTAATGAACAATTTTTGATGCATCACTGCTTAATTTCCCTGCTGGGACAATGCTTCATTTCCAGAACATTACTTGGGTGAGCGCCTGCAAATTACAAAACTACTCATACATATGCTTAAATAGTCTCTGAGATACATAAAATATACCTGATATTTACAAACAAATGACATTGAAAGACACAAGCATATAGAAAACATACTTTTAATATGTACACCACAGACCACACTAAAAAGCCCAGGAAATTGATGGAAATTTCACATAAAGGGCTGCAGTTGGACTAGATGTACATTATGAACTCTATTTCCATTATAACTGAATTTCTTAGATTTTGAAGTGTAGTTGTGAAAATGTCGCTTCATATCTATTAATGTATAGTTTTTGTCTTTATTTGCTAAAATAATTAAATATAATGATTCTGTCCGAAATTTCTGTTTTGTGCTCTAGACACAAAGGTAAATAAATATCTCTATTTATGGTTATTTATGGTTATGCTTTTGCCCTGTATAAACCTAATAATTGTTGAGCCATGAGTTCAGTTCAAGGACAAGATATAGATCACTTTTACCTAGACATAGCTTACATATGCAGCAGTTAGCATGTAGACATGGTTGGGAGCAGATCTGAATGTTCTTATCTCTAACTGCATGCTTTAAGCATGCAGCTGAAGAGCAGCCAGCTCAGACTTCCACTGGCAGCTGGATTGGGTGTTTGGACTGTACAAGGAAATGAAAATGAAATTGATGAAAAGTCTGATACAAAACTTTTGTATGCTGATCTCAACTATTTCTAATGCTAAAAATCAAAACCAAAAACAGCCACTCTGAGTCTTTAGCCATTACAGCGCTGGGTAGCCCCCTTTGTTCTGCTGTATTGAGAAGAAGTTTTCACCGGTTAAAATTGATGGAGGCTGGTTGTCCACTGGAAGCACAGTGATGTTAAGGTCATAGACAGGAAAGGGATCATCACGTGAAACTGGGGGGGAAGGAAGTCCATCATAACAGCAGTCTGTCACATCTAGGCCGGCCTCGCCATCAGAGACAATCAAGGTTAGGATCTCAATGCAAGGAGCCAGGCCAATCTCACCGCCTGTGAAAAAATATTCACCAAAACTTAGAAGAAATTATTTACCAAAACTTCCTGAAGACTAATTTTTATCCTGCAAGGACAGTCTTCAATATCAAGTCAGAAGAAAAAGAAAGCAAGAACAAAATTACTGGAATCCTTTATTTTGAGTGGTGAGATGCTGCTTGGTTAGAGATTTGGTTTGTTGTTAATAATTAATTTTAACCAGCTCACTTTTATGATATAATGAGAGGGTGTAGAAAAGAGTCTTAGCATTGTTATAGTAATTATAATGTTATAATTGTAATGTTATGATATTATGTTATGTTGTAATAACACAGCTAATAGTCCTCAAGATTCTGTTCTTTGTGCACTAATGTACGTACAAAATTTATATTGTGTGGGGAAAGTGTTTTTTCTGCACTTCTTATCAAGGAATGTAGGAAAATCTTTCTTTTATATATGTTTTCCTCTATGACAAATGGTAATATCCACGCTCTTCAAAAAGAAAAATATTAATATAGCGAGTAATGTATATATTCTTATGTGCTTCTTATCCTTACAAAATGGACTATAACAAGGGCTGTACTTTATTGCTGTACTTTATTACGGTACTGTATATTATGCCTATATGCAATCACATTTGAAATGTGGGCTGATACAGCACTGGGAACTGCCACCCCTTGCAAGAAGCATCTGTGGGCTCAGAGCATTCCAGCTGTCAGCACTTCTGGCAGCCTGTGTCTTGCATTGCTGCAAGATATCATTAATAAGCAGCCTGAAAGGAAAGTGACTCCCAGACTTCTCTTGTAATACTTACTGACAGCACATTTAATATTAGAAATTTGGAAATGAAAGCCACAAACGCTACATCCTACGCTACAATGAAGTAAAACTTCATTGCCCCTGAAAAATATTGTCATTGAAATACAGTTTGTGATGTCTTTGGAATGCAGAAGAAAAGTTTGTTGGTGGTGGCCACAATTATGTACTTCCTTTTCAAATACCAGCTGCTCATTTTACACAGTGCCAAGCTTGAAAATACCACATCTATTCTCCATGCTAACACAGAATTACAGAATCATTAAAGAGAAAACCAGAGTGTTTCAGGGGAAAAAACCACTAAAGCTGCTATTCCGAGACATAGAAAGGATAAATCAATCACAATGAAAGGATAAAATTAAGTAAGAAAGGAAGTTTGCCAGCCCTTGATTTCTGCCAGTAACTAAAAAAAAAAAAAAAAAAGGTACTAACAATAAAACCACAAAATAAAGCATTTTAAACATTTTTTTGTCTTTATGAAACTCAGAACTTATCTTGTGGTATGGAAAGACTATGAGCTGTCCAAAGTAGATAGCCTTCTAGATTGGAGAGGCAAGGAAGAAGTAAAAATGGGGGGTTTTACTGTCATAAAGCACATCAAAATACTGTAGTTTTTACTTAATAATAATTTTGTCAAAAAAGTCCAAGACATTTTGTCAGCAACAGTGAAAGTGTTCCTCCTGGATTATGGTGCTTTCATATACTTGTTCCAATATAATTTTCAGTTCAAGCAGGGATTTGGATAACATATTAAAACATTTGTTGGTTGTCTATCAGACAGCTCTTTTTTAAAGCCAGTTTATTTTTTTCCCTAGTCACAACGCACGGTTTCTAAGTTCCTACTGGAATTCTGCAAAAGCGTTAAGATATTTTTTACTAATACTTGTCTGACCACCTTTCATTCTAATTGTGTCCTTAGCTCACTTACTGGTGTGCTTGTAGGTGACTAAACCAGCAACAACATCAGCCTGGGAGAAACGATCCACGGCAGCGCCCGCTCTCCTCACTAGCCCGTGGTGCGGCTGGCGGGCCAGCAGGAACACCAGCTCCATGTCGTTGCTGTCCACATCTGTGGCATAAATGTACTCCGAGGAGAGCACAACTTCTTCACCCTCCAGGCAGGGGAGCACGGGAGCAAGGCCTGTTTGCATAACAGGTAGCTCATCATTCACAGGCAACACCTAATCAGAAAAATAATTTAAGGTTTTCTTACTGTTCGTTTCAGTGGAAGCCAGTTGTTTCAGTACACTGCTTTGCAGCCCAAGCTAACAGTTTGATGCCACTGTCAGAGTACACTGAGCTTTCTCTATGAGCAAAAAGAAGCCAGCTGAAGTAAAAAAAACCCAGTTAAAGTACAAAGTGCAAGTCAAAGCTACTCTTAATTTTGCCACATTAACCTGAAACCTATGGTTGAAATGGAAGCCTAACATATCCATTATCTTCCAGTTTCCAAGGTAATGCAAGGACTTTCAAAAATCAACCATTTGCCTCCACACAGACAACCGCTCTCAGAAACACACCACACACTGACCTTGACCTGCAGGATGAACTCTACAAAATGGGTGCCATCTGAGGCTGCAAAGAAAATTTCATCAGTGAGAGTCTCAGAGCTGTCATGACGATATCTGTGGAAAAAAGATTACAGAGCTACACAAATTTTTCACAGATAAAAAGAATCCATGCTTTCTGGTCATGCCTTACAATGTGTATCCCTCTCTGTGTAAGGGTGTACACCTAACCCTGTGATTCTGAATCAGAGTTTCTCCAAAGGGTTTTTGGGGTCTCTTACAAGAAGAAAACTCCCAAAATAAACCATCCATCAGTCAGGAAAAAGATTTCCCTAAGGATTTGTCATCTATGTCCTGGCTACTTGTGAGGTGTTTAGTAAAACATGTATTTCAGGACTGTGGTGAGTCCCTACTTTCTAAGAGATGGAAATAGAGCCAGGGAGCTCTAACTCTGCATGCATGTGTCATGTCTTCTTTTTGTCACAAATAAAGAAGCAAAATTTTCTTCTCTACATTAATTAATGTTAAAAAAAGTTTTCTTGTAAACAAACCCAGCTTAATAAACACACAACTTTCTTAAAAGAAAAAAGCTGGCACCAGTGTCTTCTTCACAGGAACTTCATGGCTGAGTACAGAATTTGTCTCCTCACCTGCATGAAGCAGTGCTTTTATAGAGAAATCTATTTACAGCAGACATGCTGACTTCCATTTCCTGGCCACTCAATGCTCATTTCATGGTGACATTGCAATCCCAAGGTTCAGCCAGCATTCTTCTGGAGCAGCTCTGCCAGAGCCATGGTGAGCACTGCTATGGTGAGCTCTGCACCACTTCAGGCTCATTCAACCGAGAGCCTCAGCTACCACAAAAGACAGCCACCACTCTTCTAACCTCACTGCCAGGGTACGCAGGTCCTCACAGGAAAGCCTGTCACCTCCATTCATGGGAATGTTATCCAGCTCCACCACCCCATGCTGCGGCTGCCTCTGCAGGAGCAGGAAGAGATGCTCTCCTTTCGTGTCAGAATCAGAGATGAGAACGTGTCCCTCTGTAATAGGGGTCGTGCCACCCTCTTGCACTCTCAAAGGGGTTGCTAAAACCTGCAGGGAGGAGAAATGCTGAGCTTTCCGTGCTGCTGCACCTCTAAACGCACACCAAACAGGGTTATTCTCATTTGCTGTGCTATAAAGATGTGTGACACAATAAAAAAAAATATGCCACAGGATATCTCTTTTTCTGCTGTGTTAGAAAAAGCTAACGAAATTACCAACAGTGGGCTATGATATGTGCCTCCTAGTTCTCATCCCATTTCTGGAGGCTTCTGACCTCCTAAGGCAATAAGCAACACAAAATACAGGGATGCAGTTTTGCTAACCAAGATGCAAAACATATATGTTTTTGTACAGATACATAGATGCCAAAGGTAGTCCTCTGCTTATCAAGGAAAATGACATTTTGCACACTCGCTAGACTTCACTAGAGAAGCACTCACCTGGTGCTCCTATCCCAATGCAAGCTGTGTGCAAGACTGAAACCCTGATACCATGGAAAATTCTTTTTTAAACTCAGTAAAATCAGAACATTTTATTTTGTTTGTACCCAAAGCAATTTCCAAGTCCTTCCTTCTCACTTTCCTACCCTACACCCTACCCTACCTCTGGGGCTTGATTGTCCACAGGAAGAATTGTAATATTGAAGCAAATCCCATACAAAGTGCCTCCATGCTGATTGCTGACAGAAAAAACAAACTGGACTTGCTGAGGTTCGGGTCCAATGTCCTGCAGGGGTGGCATGTAAGCAACTTTCATATAGTTCACAGCATGCTACAAAAAGAGAAGAAGGGTACATGTAAGAGAAGATGATGGGGGGGATATTCATAATCCATGACATTAGGGATCTTTATCATCCCCTGTTTAGGTGCTATCCAGCCATCAAAATAAACTTTAGAAATTTTGTATGCTTTAGCTACTAGCCATACCTTGATTAAATGCATCTTTAAATACAAATTAGGTGAGTACACGTTCAAGTACTCAAACTTCTAGCAAAGAAATACTGATATGGTTTAGAAGTGATAGCAGAGGTCATGGCCTAAACTTCTTTACGGGTCCCTGTCAAAATGCTGGTCCAAGGACCTTTTCTAACTGTGACTTTAAAATAAACAATTCATAAAACCTAACATCTCCCATAGCAGCTGAATTTGCCCTCATTAGTATGAATAGTAAGTGCATGCCCTCTCTTTCATGGCAAGGACAGGCCAGTGATAGGAACATTAAAATCTTGCATCCAGATACCCATATTAGGCACCCTCTGTAGGGTCAGAGCTCTCATTTTGGTTCTGCAATGATCATTATGCCACTTTAACCATACAGCAGGATATAAAACAGGTCACTTTAGTAATACTTATTTGTCAAACTACAAATGCATGAAAACTGAATTACAAAATCCTGAAAAAGTCTGTTCTAGCCTGTTCTATCCAGCACTACTGGTATCTACTGGAGGAGATACTGAGATGAAGCAAGAAAGTGTTCAAGATCTCATTTCCACATTTTTCATACTTTTTCATTTCTCTTTCATCATTGAAGCCAAATTCAGCCTACCCAAGCAATTGTAGCCCCTGCTGCTTTTAGGATATTTGTGTTTACATATTGAAAAACTGAAACACGATAGAAATTTGTTTTAAAATCTGGTACTGGAATAGTAGCGTTTTGAGCTTCTTAAGCAAAGATTGTGATAGTACTGCTCCTCAGTTTTCACCTCTCATTTTCCTGTCAAATAAAAGCTATACACTTGTAACTTTTAAAAATTGTTTAGAACTCATTACGGTATCAGGTAGCATAACAAACCTGAGTAAATGACCGCAGTGCAAGAGCAGTAGGATCCTTGACCAGTTTGGGGATGGTGTCCACCATAAACAGCTTCCCAGCATCTGAGTAGCTACACAAAAATATGTATGTCACATCTTGGCTAGCAGTACCAAAGAACAAGGAAAATAGCCATGTAGCTCAATCTTGCATTTCAAATTAGCTTCAAACTTCCACCTGCATTGAAAGGAAAAATATTTTCCTTTCTTCCATCCTCGTTATCCATTTTAACATTACCACAGAAAACTGACCAAAAGAAATACTTTTCATGATGATCATGAAAAATCATCTCATAAGCACGAATTACTGTGAGTGTGTCTCTACACACCCCAGATAATATTTACACCACCTGCAAGTCTAGTCTATCACAGTATTATCATTATTACTCGCACACCTGCATTTATCTTTAAGTGGAAAAATTAATTATGTCTAGTTTCATGCATCTTATAAACTCTGAAATTAACTGGTTTCCAGCAACCCAGCTTTCCAACAGCTGTAACCAGCAAACTGGATAACCATGTGGCTATTTGACTGATTAGGAAAATAGCCTGCTCTCCCAGCTACGTAATTATCCTTTGCTGCTTGAGATCAAAATTGAAAGTGTTAATCTTCAGCTTAAACCATGCAATTTCTGGATTTGAAACTTTTCGTTTAGCAAATTGTTGCTGATGTTCTAACAAGATTACATCACCAGTGATGTAAACTGCTACTGCACCCATTCATTCCATACGTCCCTTGCTCCCATAGTGTGTTTTGCCTGTTTTCTGCTCCACATCTTCCTAGTCCACAATCAAGAGTGTCTGATACGTATTTTTGAAAAAGCTGCAGCACCTCCTGGTCTCAGTCTGGGGCAGGCACAGGTCAGCCCCATTCTAACTGTTAGAAGAGGTGCTGTGACTTGTGCTTGAGGCTGTACAAAATCCCAAAGGTCAGTGTAAAATTCATATCAAGCAAAAGGAAAGTATTTCACAAGGTTTACTCCTTCTTGTTTCTAGGTCAACTATGAATTACCTATTTTTTATTACTCTGAGTATTAGTCTCTTCCTTCAGGCTCTAGCTTACCCTTAATCATCAGCAGGAGAACTGCATCCAGCTATTGTCACCTGCACTTTCAACAAACAAAGGAAGAACTTGAGGCACCAGTATGTTACTGTCACTGAGGCCACTGCTCTTACATGGGTTATTCCCCAGTCCCATCTGAAAGGTTTGTCAGGTTGCACCTACCCATAGGTGCAAGAGAAAAATGGGGAAGTGGTTATGGTGTATGTGAGCTCCCTGTCTTGCTCCTCCACATCTATGAAGTGGAGATGTTTCTTAGTTAGGTGAGAAATCTCAGTCTCCTTAACAACCAGGTGGCGGGTCACTCCTGGAGCTTCTCTGGGCAGCTGGTCATCCACAGGGATAATGTGAACCATCATCACCTGCAGTTGGGGAGATAGTAGAATCATCAGCCATTGCTCTCAGTAAGAGTGTCCCAAGCAGCTGTTAACCAACAAGCACACAGAATTGGATCACTGGACTGTGAGATACAGAATGTGGCTGTCATGTCATATCATCAACACATGATTAATGGAGGTGTTCAACAGTTAAAGGCAAAGCTTTTGAATCTTAGAGGTTTCCCTTTAAATTAAATGCAAAGTTAAATTTAGTATGTTGGGCTTTTGCATAAAAAAATAGTCTATTCTCAGTTGACTTCAGGATGGTTGTTTAATTTGCTTGTACTATCCCCAAATATGATTTGTTTTCAACATTTTGTTTTATAGCATAGGAAGAAAACTTTTTGAAGAACTTTAATCAGCCAGGGAGAATTACCCCATTGAAAGCAAGAACAAGAAATAGCCCTAAAGAACACGGGTTTTGGTGATGACTGTCATCAGAAAAAATCTATACAAGTCTTATTTGAAAGCCTGTCAGAACATGTAAGATATTAGCCATTTGAAGAAAAAATTCAGGAGACTGCAAAGATGCTTCCTTTCCATACCTGTGGCTCTGAGAGATTTGGAGGGTCATGACTATCACATAGCACAAACTCAAGGGAATCTTCAAATACTTCTCCTCCCAAATGATGATAATAAATCATTCCATTAAATAGATCCCTCTGAAGAAAACTGTTAACAGAATACCCTGTTGAAATGAAAAATTCATCTTCTATTTAACAGTCCATGACTTTAATACTACATTAAAGTTATGCAGTTAGTTGTCCAAGTAACTGGAGAGGTGTAATGTCCTCTTTTTCACCCTAACTGGAGCAAGTCCTTCAAAATGTTCTCTCATTGTCTTCCACATTCTCTGAAGATCACCATCAAGTTCTTTTCTGTGTCAGTTAAAGATCATTCAAAAATGAAGCAAACAGGCCAAAAGCCCTGTTAAAAAGTCAGAACAGAATTTGCAGGACTAGCAGCCTCTACAGCCTAGCACAGGAATTTCTGGGTTATTACATGGAAGAAGAGTTTTCTCATCATTTAGCATAATTAGGATCATGTCTTAGCTCTGACTTTGTCACAGATCCTTGCATGCAAACAAACTCACACCAATACTTTTTCTGGAGTAAAGAACTGCAGGAAAATGGACTCAAAATGGAAAAATTACAGGATAAATTGTGTACATAGGAACAGTTATGCTAGTGCAGAGATCAACATTAATTAGTGCTGGGGTTTTACACTACAATTGAATAAGTCCAAAATTGCCACTATTTGTCCTGAGCCAAAATAAGGTCTCTGACTGTAACATGTACTGTATTTTTAAAAGGAGGGGACAAAGAAAAATTTGTACATGTGCTTCATTACCTAGCAAGTTTGGTCCTGGTTTCTTCAAGACTTCTCCTGCTTGTGGTGGCTTGGTAATATTGAATAGTATGTAGTGATCACTGGAATCCATGTCCGAAGCATGGAGCATGGAGCGCTGAATCAGGATTGTCTGTCCCTCGTGAACTTCAATGACCACATTGCTGATCAGAAATGGAGGGCTGTCATCTTTAGGGAGGATATTTATTGGAAACTTATGGCGAATACTGTGGGAACCATCAAAAATTCTAAACACCACAAAGTCCTTAGTAGAATCACTGTCATCATGATGGTAGCGGACAACTCCAGCCTGAATGTCAGAGACAGTGAACATGAATCCTTTCCCTCCTGTTAAAACAGTGGAAGAAAGCGCATCAAAAATATGTGGTTCAGCCCAAAAAAGTATCTTTCCACTAATATGAAGATTATTGAGGGAGAGATATGAATAGCATGTTGCTAACTAGAAAAATCAAATGCAATTTCACCTATCAAAATAAAAGGTTGTAGGAGTTGGAATAGCTAATAAGAATGCAAAATTTGTAACTGTGACAGCAGAGAAAATCCTCCAAATGTCACTAAAGGTATGTGGAGATTTCAAGGATTTTTAACTGTGATTGTTTCCACTTTAATTTCTACTTTCTCATCAGAGCATTTTACAGGCATTTTAAGCATCAAAGAATATATCAAATATATATATTTATACTTAAAGATCAGTACTTCATTTTAAGTAAAATACAATGATGTAGGGATTTTGGTATTTTGAGGTTATGGTCTGTCATAAGACAGTTTTATACCTCTGCTTCACTAGAAATGTTATGCATACAGACAAATATTAAGGCAAGCTAAAGGATTCATGAACTGCAAGCTGGCTCTAAAAGGTATGATCTCCCCAGGGCCACCAAGAAAACAAGCCAGGCTTTCCTCTAAGGTTTTACCTACAAAAAGACAATTCCCAGAATAGGTGGAGATGTTTTCCTTGTCATGAGGAGCGCCAAAAGAGAATAAGGCACAGTCACTGGAGATAAAATACCCACCTCTGGCTGTATGGTAGCCTGAGAAGCCCTCAAGCTCAGTATGCACAGGCAGGATTGCCGCAGGAGATGGGCCCTGGTTGGCTGCACTGCCTCCCTAGCACTGTCTCTGGGGAGAGACAGCGCTGCTAGCTCTGCTGCAACCCACCCAGCACTGCTGCCAGCACACGGTTCCTGCCTGCAGATCTGCAGGAGGATGATCTTGCAGACACTGTCTTTTTACTGCCTTCTTAAAACTTCCTGATTTTTATAGATTCGCACAGTGGACTACTTGTCCGGAGTTCCCTGGAGTTAAGTTTACTTCTGAATAGTTCTGTATCTGCTATATTCAAAACACCACCCTTCTTTTTCTTTAAATAGCTTCTTTACATCTTTAGGTTATGCAATTTACATGAACACATTCAACTACCAAAAAAACTCAGCATTGATCATGGCTAGGTATTCCCACCCTGCCAAGCCCAGAGTGATTTCCATTACATAACCTTTTCCCCAAGCACTGTGATGACTGATATGCTGGAGAGTAGAACTAGTGATATTGATAATGCAGAAGGCTAATGACTTAGAAATCTAATTTATTTTCAACTTTTTGAAA
The DNA here is from genome assembly GCF_047830755.1 of Zonotrichia albicollis. Classification (NCBI taxonomy): domain Eukaryota; kingdom Metazoa; phylum Chordata; class Aves; order Passeriformes; family Passerellidae; genus Zonotrichia; species Zonotrichia albicollis. Next base: position 49,886,351 of record NC_133860.1, read on the forward strand.
TAAACCTTAAAGCTGCCAGTAACAACTATATCCAAATGCTGTCTCTATTTGCCAACAAAACAAAATCACTTGGCATTCCTTAACATCTGCAAGCAAAAAAGTAAGAACTGAAAATGTATTGACTGTGTTTCTCCAAAATCATGTTTCTTAATGAAAGCATAGCTGATTTCTTTAAAATTTTCCCTTTGGAGTGTAAACATGCATTAAGAAAATGAAGGTTTAAATATTGAATTTTTTGAACATTCCTGTTTTAATACACATGAATAGCGTGGTTGTAGCAGGGGAAGGTGGTCAGCAGAGGGAGCAGAGCTCTTGTTTTATCACCGAGGAGATTTTTCCAGTCTCTGCAGTTGAAATTACCTACCTCTGACTGAGAGCTGCCCGTGCTGTAAGCCATCAACTGTGACCAAGCGAACATTTTGGATGTCATCGTTGTCTACAATTTGGAAGTGCTGCCATGTGATGGGTCGGGATTGCCCCTCTAGCAGGTTGAGTCCTACAAAGAGCAGAGAGTTACGTTACTGTCAGCATCTAACACTTCTAAAAGTGTTTCCAACCAGAGGAAAAAACTCAGAATATTTAATTCTATCTGCACATCTATGTGTGAAAGGCATTCCAGTGAAGCTTTAGATATTAGGAAAAATTTCTACTCTGAAAGAGTTATTTAGCTTTTCAACAAGCTCCCCAGGGCAGTAGTGGAGTCACCATCACTGGAAGTGTTCAGAAAATAAGCAGACAAGGCACTTCATGATATAATTTAGTGGGCGTGGTGATATTCAAATGAAGATAATTTTGGAGGTTCTTTTCAACCTTAATACTTCTATAATGCTATGATTTTAAGGCCACCTAAAAGTCTGACAACAGCTTCTGACATACTTGAATTTTTTCATTGTCCTTAAGGAATCTTTTTTAGAGAAATAACCAATTCTGATGTTGCAAAATGCACCTACTGCAGGTAGCCTCACGTGTAAGTTGCACATTGTGTCCTGGGGGGAGGGAAACATCTGGAGCCCCAGGCCAAGAACCATCAATGGGCATGGGTGTGTCTGGTCTAAAAGAGGGCATGGGGTCTGTCTGGTCACCCAGAGACTGCAACAAGAACAAATATCACCACTGGAACAAGAACACACAGACTGTGGGGGTATAAAAGACAGGGATTCCTGTGTTTGGGGTCCCTCCCTGCAGACCCCCAGTTTGAGGTAATTTTGTGGTGCTGCACCACAGTTAAATTACATAAAGGAAACAGACAGCAAGGATTCCAATATGGGAAACCCAGGCTGAGCCAGCAGCAGAAACTTGTCTGTTTGTGTGTGTGTGGTGAGTGTGGGAAGTCAAGCAGGACATCCATCAGGTCACTGGAGCCACCTGCTGTGGATGGCTTCAGTCCCAGCAGTGCAACGGCTTCAGTCTTGGCTAGTGCAATTGTGGCTCACAGGGAGGGGTATCTGAAAGGTAAGGCAGGAAATTTCCTTGACATCTGGTTTCTAATTATCTGATAATCTAATGAGGCACATTTCTGGACATTCGCACTGACAGGAGCATTGCACTTGAAATCTCACAATGTCTGAAACTGGGCATTTAGATTTTTTAGTGAGTTAAAAACATATGTTTATCTTCCTGAGAGAGGACAGGTGCTCCTTCTTAACTAGACAGTCATTTCAGGTGAGGTTTCTCTGGAAGACATGAGGCGCCTTCTTCTCAGATCCTTTCCTTTTCTACCATAGGAAAACTGTGCTTTCCCTGGTGTTAACTTCTAGACGTGTTTGATCTTATATTTTTTCCTTTTGATGATTAAATATCAATGCAGTCTAGATGAGAGACTCTGTTCCCTTTCCAGTGCAGGCATTATAAATCTGTTTGAATTAGACCTAACCCTGTAAGGTTTCCAGGCTTTAAGTGATGGTGGTATATCATGCCCTTTTTCCTATTTGTTAATTTTTCCACACTTCCACTTTAAACAACACCAACAAGCCTTGGTCTTTCCTACGTGCTACCCCATTCTTCCTATTCCATAGTAGTAGCCCTTAATATTCATAACTTTTTATGTACAGTCCATTCTTCAAGAAAATGCTATATAAATAAATCACAGTTTTCCTGTAACTCTATTTTTTCTTTATTTTTCATTCCAGTTAAGTCATTAGATCTTTTTGAAGTTGTTGTAACATGTTCCCTCCAAAATGGATATAGGGGAAAATAGATTTCTGCTCCTTCACTTTAATGATCCTTAGACTCCAGGCGTAAATCTGATTTTTAGAGCTTTGTCAAATATTTGTGCCAAAATGTTATTGATTCTGAAGCAAAATTAACTTAGCATAAGAGATCTCACCTGTATTCCACGAAACCCGTGGGGCATTTGTATCTGTTGTTCTGATAGACAGATGCACAGTGATTGGTGAACTCCTTTCAAAGTAGAAGTCATGCACCTCAAACTCCACCTGTTGTGAAAACAGATAAACTGCTTATTGAAGACTGGAAACAAAAACACATATACTCCAAAACACATATAGTGCATTCTCTTCAGAGAGACCTTACAGGCTATTATCTGATAATATCTTAATAAACAAAACTTGATTTGGCTTCTAAAAAGAGCCACGGAAGTTCTGCACAAAACTGAACCTTCTTTGCTCTTTGCAGTGAATTCTGTGAAACTTGGTTTATAGTGCATGTAATTTTCATTTTATATGGAGTAGTTAAATCATCAATTAATATGGAGCTTTTTTAAACTACTAGTAATAAAAAGTGAGGGAGACATTTCCTGCTTTTTTAAGATGTGTAGGACCAAAATAGGTATGACAGAAAATATATGCACTAGTACAGAAAAAATAATTTAAAAAAAAAATCAAACTCTTGAGCTTTCAGATTCCAGAACTGTCAAATTCTTGAACCTGCAATCAGACAATGTTGAAAGCAGAACAGAGATGAGGCACTTAAGGAGAAGATGTTTTGGTAGGACGTCTGGTCCTCACTTTAAGGAAACAGGGAAATGGGGCTCCTGTGAGAGCCAAGAAAAAAAAAGGTGAGACAAGACTTGTCAGCATCAATTGCCAGTTACGGTTGCTGTTGCTCTGCTTTCCAGGCAACCATTTCCTCATCTTATCTTGCTCTGATTTCTTGTTTGTTCAGTTTTATTGCTTTAGTACCAACCATTTTGCTTTGATTGGATAATTCCTTAAGTAACTTATCAGACAGTATTTCATAACTCACTCAAGAACCTGCAGACAGAAGTCTGACCTCATTCATCATTTCCATCATGCTCTCTGTGTTAGTGACATGCTTTTACTACTCCCAGCAGGAACTGTTGGGAACCCCTTTTTGTTATCCCTAAACCCTCATTATCACAGCCGGTAGGCTGTAAAGCCAAAGAGCAATCCTGGCCTTTACCTGGTCTATCTTTCACGACTTTAAATATGTCACCTCTGCACAGGTCACAGAGATCAGTAACATCATGCAGGGATAAAAGCTGTGTGGAAAAGGCACCACTGATCTTTCCAAAGCCTCTTGGGTAGAAGTAAAAGCACTGTTATTTCACTATTCCTCTTACTAAAAAAAAAAATCCTGTTTACGTATTTCTCAGTCAGAGTGGATAAAAGGTTTTCAGTGCAAAAAAAATTCTTATGGAATGAGCAATAAGCATGTATTTTGTGTTAGTTAAGATGATGTGTCATAGGAGAAAGTGGTAAAAGATTTTGCCTCTGCTCCTGTATTACATATAGTTTTAAAAACGTTTTTCCCCTGAAAAATGTTCATTACATGTGATTACATTTATTTCCATATTACGTAATCTTAAGGAGGTGGAAGCCAGTAAATGTTCACACATCCCCCTGTTACCTCATAATTCCTCCTCTCTGTGTGGCTGTTATTTGGAGGCTGATAAGCAATGAGCATGTCGCTGAGGTCCTTCCGCGTGAAGGAGCCAATAGGTTTGGTGTGGTCGGAGAGGTGAGTGATAAAGCCTCGTGGAGGTGGCTTGGTGATGTTGAATATAAGCAGAGACTTTGGAGTTTCATTGTCTTCAGCATCAATGGTTGTGGTTGTAATAGGGGTTAAAATAAATTGATCTACTTCCAGGATGAACTTTGCCATTGGGGCAGCTTTGGGTCTTCGGTTGGGAACAGCACCTCTAATCCGAACAGGGAGCCATGCATACTCCGTCTACAACAGAAAAAAATGAGACAACTGAAAAGGCAAAGAAAAGTGAAAAAATAAATCAAATTTCTTCTAGCTTCACATAGCAAATCCGGGTACATGTTAAAGCAATAATTATTTTGAAAAGAAAAATTAAAATATTTTAATTAGAAAATGCCTAGAGTAAATATTGAGACATCAAGAATATGACTTTCAGGTTCACTAGTCTTATTTGTGTCCTTAATTTGAGGCTGAAATGACTTACTTAATTTGATGTGAGTTTAATGAATAACTTTATCTGACAGAAACATGCACAAGCTATTAATTATTATTAACTGAATATGTTCACAGAGCTCTTAACTTATAATTACTGTGTATGCTGAAGTCAGTGCAGATCACGCTGTACAGAAGTTGTGGAATTATGCCAGAATTAATTTTTCTCTCAGGATAAACTACTTATGTCTGACAGTAATCAATCAGAGGTGTTTCTCTCTAGCCATAGTGGTCTAATCATAGAGGCATGGAGATAATGCCTTTCGTTAACTTAGCTGGCAAATTTCTAAGAACTGAAAAGATTTAAAGGCTCCCTATCTCTCTTCAAATGTGACAAGGAGCAAAAAATTATTAAAAAAGAAACAACAACAGAAACCACAGGATGACAGTCAGACATTATAAACTTGCATAAACACCTACCTTGTGCAGAGTTTTGCTTCTGCTGTCTGAGAGATCCAACCTCACAGGAATATAATCAGTGTCAGGTGAGGGGGGATCAAGGTGTCGATACTGAATTCCCATCCTCAGAAATTCTTCACAGCTCATCTTTTTGTTGGTAATGTCTCCTAGTCCCTGTGCACAGCTCCTGTTTCTGCACTGTTGGCCCAGGTTGTGCTCTGTAACCCAGAAGCAATAGTGAAATTTACCAGAGCAGAAACCACCATGGGGAACCTGCCCATGTAGCTAAAGCAACCCTGAGAGAGACAGTGTGATGAGAAGTAGGGCTCCTTTCCCTAATTTCTCCTACAGGATTTTGTTTTCCTCTGATGTCTTCCAACTCCATCCTATCCTGGTGTTTTGGTTAGGTGCTGCCTCCAGCAACGACCTGTGCTCTTTCTACTGAGTCTTGGCACACACAAAGCTGTCACATTGGTCCTACATACATCTATGGACCAGAAACATGGCCAGAATCCAATCAAGGAATTATTGACCCAGATCTGTGTTCTGCATGGTGCCTCACAAAAACTTCATGTGCCTTTCATGCCCACAATAGCTCAAGCTGTTCATTAAGTTTCACACAACCCACTGTTACACAGCACGTCTGAAACAGCCCACTGCTCCAGACTTAATCTGCTGCACCTCTCTGGAGGTGCTAATGCAAACAACAAAAGCACATCATACTAGTGCCAGGAAAGAAGCTCCATGGCTGATCTCCACCAAACTGCCCTTGCTGCACTTTCCCGGCAATAAGCAGGCCATGAGCAGGCAGGTGAGTTTCCGAAGAGATTATGGAAATGGTGCAGTCCAAGTTTATCTTCCTGTCGTAATCAAAGGTGAGGATGTTCTTGTCAATCACCCTGGACAGACCGTAGTATTCAGGGACCTCCAACGCATGGGACCAAATTTTTATGATGTTGCAGTCTGGCTCAAGTAACTGCACATGAAGGGTGAATGTTTCTACAAACGTTTCTGTTTCTGTAAACCTGCAAGGGACAGAAGAAAATCAGTTATGTTTCATGCCATCTGCTGCTGCTTTGTGATCTGGGCATTGTCCTCATCTTTGAAACGGAATTAATTGAACTGATTTCTCTCTTGTGTGCTCAAGCCTTGAATCACCATAACATAGATCCTGCTGCCCAAATTCCCCTTCTTGTAAGGGGGTGTGTGTGAAGATGTTACTCTCTGTGTGTATATGAGAGTATCTTTCCCTGTACGCAGGACAACAGAGAACAAACACGCAGTATTCTGAAAGTGCTATTGCCCCTTTCCACAGCATAATGAAAAATCACCCGTTGTGTGTAATAAGCCAGCAATACATAATACACGTTAAATGAGCATATCTGCCATGCATGGTGAGAAATGTTTCTGTAAACAGACAGTCACTTCTTGACTAATGATGCAGCTAGTGGATCTAAGTGGTTACATCATGTACAGCAGAACATGCTTTAACTGTAAAAAATGGACTGCTTGTTCTTCCTAAGGTCAGCTGGGCTCCTGGTAACAGTGAAGTGTGACCTGCTGCTGCTGCTTACCTGTACAGCCTAAGCATGACCACGTCTTCATCTAAAATCGGACATCCATTGTGGGTATATTTGACTTCATTAGGAAGGAAGTGGCAGTCAAAAACCTATGAAGGAGAAAGAATATTCTGGCACCACACTGCTGAAGAAGTTAACTTCACAGCCCCTGTTCCACTTCTCTCTGAGTGCCTGGAACCAGACTAGCAGAATGTTGAATATGTAGTTTATTTCTGTGAATGGGTATTCACCTGTACTGTGATCCCTTAGTGAGAGCCAGAGCAACCACTTGACCTGCGGCTGCCTGCACGCCACAATTAGAAGGGCGCAGGTTGTATGTGATTGTTTCAGGCCACCAAGTCCCTCCCCAGTACAATAAATAGTTTGACCTCACCTTCTTTACCACTGCAGCCTGTGGAGTTAAGGCTGTAGATATATCCAGCAGTATATACAACTGCAGTGGAGCTGAAAAGCCAGCAGTTCCAACATTATAATTTGAGACTTATTGACTTTTAAAGTTGCTCATGACAATAGCTTGATTATATAGTAAATCTAGCTTTATGTCCACCACAATTATACCAAAAAAATACGACATAGCTAACTTAGAATTGTTCCTAGTTTTTGTGATACTGACTTTGTACCAGTGGCTCTTTTCTAGATCAGACATCATCTCTGTGCCATACAAACATCCATCCCCAAAATCAATGTAATCCACAGCACAAAAGCAAGCAGATACCTATGCTTTCCTACCAGCTAATTCAAAACGGACTAATTCTGACAACATACCTGATATAAGCAAAATTTGGGAGTCTGTCTGGCCACAGTTTAACCATCTAAGGCAGACACTTCTTTCAGGCAGATTGATTTATTTAATGGTTGGTTAGTTTGTGAAAGCAAGGCAATGAGGAAATATGCCTGATGCAAATAGAAAAAAAGATTGCTTTGATACACCCGTTCTTTGGAAAAGGGATTTGGATTCTGAGGAATACAATTTCCATGTTCTCAAATACTGCAATTGGCAAGACTGGCAATTTAAAATTCCCTTGCAGTATTGTGTCTTTACTGAATCACCAGCTGAAAGCTCCTAGCATTGATAGACTGTGATAACCTTGTGATAAAAGGGAATCCCTACACAGTCCATGGAGGATGGGACATGCTCATGTTTCTTATCTACAGAGAGAAAAGGCATATTCTAGCCAGCAAGAAACCAAAATCACTGCATTTCTTAAGTGAATCTTCACTGTGAATCTAAACATAGTTTTCATTGCATTATTTGGGGCAGTATTCACAAATGGGTATATGGACTTCCACAGACTAAAGTGAAATTTGTTCAAAACTTACTAACAGACACAATAAGGCCATAACTAATAGCAGTTAATATATGTATATGGCTGACTGACTAGCCACCTTTATTTTTTCAAAAAAGAAGAGGCAATTTCTTAATGACAGTAATTTTTTTAAAATATGACAAAAGAATCATGAAAATTATTCTTTGAGCCAATTCGTGCAAATGCCTTGCATGAATTGTGTTCATTCCCTAACCACTTTAGACGATGGTGAAATGGCTGAGAGACCTTAGTAAGGTTCTAAAATTTTGATGGAAAGTGTAACTCATAGAGAAAATCTTTGGATGCTCTGACTTTAAGTGTAAAATTTATGTAATAATTTAATTCTAAATTAATTGTTAATATATGCTTAACTGAAGCACCTCATGACATTTATATTAAAGAATTTAAGAATTATTGAACTTTGTTTCTTTCTAACCATTACAGAGAAATATAACTTACATCCTTCTCTAACAGAAGAATAGTTGGAGTTTCTCAGCTTTTATTATTAGTGAAACGGTCTACTTCCACTAAAGTCATTCTCAGGTGCTCAAGCAATGTGATAATTTTTCTATGCTCCAAGCAATTTTAAAATTTATTGCCTGCTTTTAACTTTCATCAAGAAGTTCATTGTACAAAGTCTTTATTTTTTTTAGTTGCTTTTTGGGGTTTTTTTTAAGTGATGAAGTAGTTGCTTTTCAGACATATATATATGTGGATTAACCTCTTGGAATAATCTGTGGTTTTATGGAAAGTACACTTGATTTTATTTGTTGGGTCTGCTTAGAAAGGAAGGACAAGAACAATATGTGGAAAACAAAATTACTGTCATATGATTAAAATTTTGACTATGTTGTGGCTGTTCTGTTGTGCATTATTTTCAAATTCTGTAGAAATATGTACTCTGCTTTATTTTTCAAACAAAACTAAAATATATTCCTTTTTCTTACTTAATGTCCTTTCTTTCTTAGTACAAACTAATATAAAGGAACATGATATTTAAGTAATAAAATGGATAGTCTTATGTGATAGTCTACAAAAATGGAAAATAAAATTAAGAAGTAGTTATGTGGTATGCTATTTTGAAGAAAGAAAAAAATGTATATTATATACAAAACCCACTCATATGGTAGATTCAGAAGCTTAATGTTGTACACTGAAAGTAAGATTCTTCACTGACATAAATCAGTGTAGACCCCTCAAAGTCAGTAGGATTTTGGTTTCATAAGGGTGTTGTGGGGGACAAGGCCAAAGGGATTACAGAATTCCAGATAAAAGACACCCGAGCCCTTCCCTTGCCCCTGATGGAGTCACTCCATCACAGAAAGCCAAGGGGGGGTCAGGCAGGACCTGCCCTTGGTGAAGCCATGCTGGCTGGCTTGAATCACGTCCTTGTCCTCCATGTGCCCTAGCACAGCTTCTAGTAGCATCTGTTCCATGATTTCCCTAGGAACAGAGCAGAGGCAGACAGGTCAATAATTCCCAGGAAAGATCTGCCTTTTCATAGGAGGGTTACTGTAGCCATCCTCACCTGGCTGCCATGACTTTTCAAAGATTGTGGAACATGGCTTCACAGCTACATCAACCAGTTCCCTCAGGACTCAGGGATGCATCTTACTCGGTCAAATCACATCAAAGAATTAATGTCCCTATTTTTAAGACATCATTAGTTGCACATCTTATTTGGTAACAAGAGATTGGAAAATTTAGAACCTTTCTACAAAGATTTGTTACCACTGACTGACAGTCAGTTTATATGTGTATTTAGACATAATATGCTTTGCAAAAAAGAAACATCTGGTTTATGTTTCCTGATGTTTTCCTTTTGTATGAACAGGCAACTCTGTCTATAAACTCACTGGGTAAGACAAAGGAAATCTAAATATTTTCCTAATTACTGTTGGGCTTTGGATTTTTCCACTTCAACTGCTTTTCAATTACAATTTATAATTAAATTGTCATACATTCCTAGAACATTACCCAATCTAATGGAAGCAAACCAAATCATACCAGAGACATTTTCTGGCTGCAGAATTTCCTGCAGAAAGACCATGAGTGGCACAAGGAGATCTGGTCTCTGGCACCTTTTTTCAGGAACGGTGAAGGCTCAAGCACCACTAGCAGGCACAGTCCTTGTCCAGCCTGGTGCCCTGGGGCCACCAGCCCAGCAGAGCTCTTCCCTCTACGTGTGTGCCTCCAGCTGCCACACTCAGCTGCCTGGGCAGATATGCAGGGCCATGAAAGAGCAGGTGCTTAACAGATGTGGGGCTGGGAGAGGGGAGGTTGTTTGGAAAATAAGGTGCAGTGAATGCACATCTCCTGGGACCTCTTGAAAAGCTATGCGCTTGGAAGGTGTCGGGTTACACAGGACAAAGTGGCTGTTTCAAAATGCCTGGGTCCTGCTGCACATAGAAGCTGAGGCAGAAGTTAAAAGCAAAATTACTCCTCAGCCAGACAGATTGCCTACAGAAGAGTTCACTATGTAAGTCCCTCTTTTCTTCCTCTCCTTTAGGTTGTATATTATGAAAAATTTCTTTACTGAAGAAATTAAAACAGGCATTAAAACAGGTTCCCCAAGAAAATGGTGGAATCACCATACTTGGAAACATTATTAACATTAACATTAAAAAATTATATATAAGTAGGTCTTAGGAACTTGGTTTGTAGTGCACCTGGCAGTGTTGGGTTAATGGTTGGACTCATTGCTCTCCAAGGTCTTTCCAGCCTCAATGATTCTATGTTTGTAGGAGCCAAGGACCAAACTGGGCTGGGGAAGTAGAGAGGTGGGTTACTAAGGTCAGTGTTCCTGGCTGGCAGAAAACAAGCCCTGGGTAGTTTCTGCAGATGCACTACACGACTTAAGGCAGTCTCTAGAGAAGATCACACATTGTCTTCCTGGTTTCCCTGGTACGCCTCTGCTCCTTAGGAGGGCTGATTCAGCTGAAATACTTGTCAGTGGTTTGCAAAAATAATACTGAGGACCAAGCCAGAAGTTTTGAAAAATCTATTGAGATTGGTGCTTCTTCACCTATCTTCACAGAAGACACCAAAAACCCTGGAAAGGAGGTTAAAAACTATATTCATATACAAGCACATGAAAATGTATGCTGTGGCACAAACCAGAACTTTTCAAACTCCAAAATCCCCTTAGTTATGACATTAAAACCATTTATCTCCTGTCTATAGCATTACATCTTCATGACAACTGTGTTCAGCTCCTTCCTGCTATAACTCAGGTAGGCAATTTGTAAAGCAGATGAGTAGCAGAAAAGTCGAATGTGAAATATATTTCAGTATTTCTACAAGCTCAACATTTGAAAAGAAAACGGGAGTTTTAATGTATTTGCCATCTGCTAACAATTTGGCTGTTGCAGAGCAGAACAAACAATGCTGCACACAATGTGCTTATTGTATGTGATTGTTTTTTCTTAATTGGTCCTTAAGTAGTGGCTCCGTGACTAAAATTCAAAATGCTGTAGTGGGATGTGCATTATTCAAGGGGCACTGGCTACCCTCATGGGAGAAAAATAAGCAGCTGAGAGACTGGAGGGTATCTCCTAACTGGAAGTTTTGAAATACCCATTCTTCACTTGTGAAAGGAGACTCTGACCAGACTCACTTCTGTGCACTCATGCTACTGATCTCAGCTTTTGGATTTCAGGGTTGCAGTTCTCTGCCTGCTGTCCCCTTAAGCAAAAGGCTGAATCCCACACACCATTCAGATTCATGCCTTTTAGTCGCTACCCAAAAGAAGAACAAAAATCAATCAAGCAGCCTCTTTTAGTTTCTCCCAGACCTGCACACACCGATACTCAAGGCAGAAAAACAGAGCCCAATTACCTGTGGAGTAAGTTTCCCAACCCTCTGTGTTATTGGCTCATTGATCACTTCTACTTTGCAGACATCTTTCTCTCTGGGGATGGAAAAGTTGAGGTCTTCTTCTGACAGGAAGACAGACTGTCCCTTCATCACTTTCACCCCAAGGTTCACACTAATAAAGGAGGAGCACACAACTCTTAACACAACAGGCAACAGTAGAAGCAGCCAGCCTTTCTCAGAGGGCTTCATATTATAGGGGAGTGCCAGCCTTCTTCAGTGAAAAAATTTCTTAACAAAAGGAGTCTTCTTCCTCCACCAGCAGACTTTCACCATGTAATTAAGGCATTATTGGTCACAGATTAAAAATGTATGGCACGTTTTCTATTAATAGGCTCTCCTTGACTGAAATTTGGGCAGTTATTGGGCAGATATTTTCAAAATATCCTTAGGTTTTTATAAAATTGATTGGTCAAGCCTGACAAAATGATGAATGTGTTCTCAAGGTTTGTTAATCCTGAAAAAAAAAACAAGAGAAAGAAATTGCTATAAGGAATCAGGCAACTATAGGGATAAAACCAAAGCAACTAACATAAAAAATGCTTCCACCATTTCTGACAAATGCAGTTCATTTCAATACTGTTCAGTGCACACATGATCAGAAAATAGCAGACAACCCCTAAGTCTGAGAAAAAATCAGCGGAGATAAAGAAGACAAGATAACATAGAAAATAAATTATACAAGTTTCTCGTGCCCCTAATTACAGTGAATCTTCATCTTTCATGTTTATAACCTCATAAGAAAATATTTTTTTTTTTCTGGCATTAAACAAGCGCTATTGAAATCCTTTTAAAAGCCTAATTTCTACAATCCTCCAAAGTAACTGAAGCTACAGCACAAAGAACAGGAAGTGATATTGATTTAATTAAATTTGAGAAGACCATAAGAATTCCAAGACAGAAAAGTGTCAACATTCCTTTTTGTAAAATTTTAATGCCCTGACTAATTGTTTGCCACAACCTTACAACCAACAGGGAAGTTTCCTGAAAGTGAATTAAAAACCAAGTTCTTGTATGTCTTTATTTTCTTTGTTGTTTTTAATAGGTAAATGTTCACTCTACTGTTTCTGGCAGAATTAATTTCTGAGTAGCCTGTAACTGAATATAGTTATCCACCCAGATTTAAATTTCACTTAAAAATAACTGCAGTTCAGAAGTTCTGTAAAATTATTCACTTTCAAAAGTTAAACAAGACAGATCAACTCACTTCATCACATGTTTAAGATTGAAGATAATGAGTCTCACATACATATGAAGTTAGATGTATGTTGACTGTGTAGTCTGGAATGCAAATTTTTACTCTAGTTTTCTACGTATTTATCTGAAAGTCTTTCCATTTTGGTTTAAAATGTTGAAACCATACCAGTCTGAAGTAAATCTGAGAGACAATGTAGAATTCTAGCCAGTGGAAGAGGAATGAAATCTATTGTAGATATTTCCGATAAGAAAACAATGAGAAATTTTAGTTTCAGACTAGAACCTGGCAAAGTGCTAACAGACAGTTAATGACTCTGATACATAGACCTGGTGGTTTGCATTTCATGACAATGCCACTTATTCTCTGCTCCATAATAGCAGGCTGAGGCAAAGAAATATGGTGCAAAATAGCTTTATTCACAGGCGTTTTCTTACACAGTGCCTCATCAGAAATTATAAAATTAAAGCCTGGATAATTTTGACTTTCTCCACTCCAATGTGGATAGCTATCATAAAATGATGTCAAAGTTGAGAAATAGCTTCATCACCAGTTTAAAAATGACACTCATGCAGAGACATCTGTATCTTGACTCTGCTTCATCTGTTTCTGGTGCTGCCCCATAAATCCCAGCATGGAATACAGCTCTAAACCTTGCGTGCAGGCAGTGGCTTCTATGCTGCCCTTTCCTGCATCAAAAACAGAACAGAAAGTGTTCAAGAGGAATCAGGAGCATTTTGATCAATTTCATGGTGGATGTATGAGATATTCTCTGCTGTAAATTTGGCCCTTTTGTCACTGTGTATTACAGTCTTGCTTTGACTACTTTAAGGTGCAGACAGAGCTCCTGTATCACTATTTGTTTGCCCCATATGTTGCAGCCACTGGCCTCTACTTGGATGCTGTAGGACTGTCTCCTAAGGTGACCAAGGGAAGACCTTGGGAAGTACAACCTCACTTTCTCAATTACTTACACAAAAAATCATAGCAAGATGAAATGGCAAGAGATTCTTTCGACACATAATAACAATAAAAATGAGAAGGCTTTTGGGGTGAAAGCCAAGGCATTAACATCCTCCCTATCTGTAAAGGAGGGCATTGCTTCAATGAAGTTATGTGTGTGCTACATGGTACTTACACTGATTGACAGTCTTCTGCTCTTCAGCAGATACACAGCTGCTGGTGATGCCACTGTCACATTTTGTGACTGCTTTGAACTTCCTTACAATCTCTTACTTATCTCTTTACATGTCTTACTTATCTCTTAATTATCTCTTACAATCTCTTACTTCTCTGCCCTTAATATCACAGCTGAACCTGATTCTCCTCTGCTACTCATTGCCACGTCACCTGTGTCTCCAGAAGGGACATACAACTAAGGGACTGTTAAATTCAAAGTGCACCAAAATATTTCATATTACGTAGTGGCGTAATGAAATAATGGTATTCACAAACAACATAGAAGGAAATTAAACTGAAATAAGTCTGTTTTCTCGTCGGCTTTCTAAGGGTCAGTCTATATGCTAAAACAACTGAAACAACTGAGCAACTCCAGGTGCACTGTGTGAGTACAAGCTCACAGAAAGCTACCAGCTTTGGTCCCAGAAGCAAAACAGTCAGTTCTATGATATATCATGTATAGCTGTTATTCTTCAGTGGGGATGGAAGGTTTAATTTATGAGGAGGGGCCAACACAGCTGGATTTGTTCAGCCTGAAGAAGAGAAGCGTTATTGCTTATTTTTAGGCTTCTGACAGAAGAGTGCCTGGAGCACAAGGAAGAGACATACAAACACACTAAAACAGCAAGATTTATTTAATTAACAACTAATCAAGGCCCAAGCTGCTTGATGTAACTTTGGAGCAAAATTTTCCATAAAACTGGCTTTTCTTGGGAAAAGAGGTAGGCACAGTTACCTGCAGAAGTCCTTTTCACCCTAAATCATACGCTGACTCTAGGCTGAAAAAGCAGAGCCATCTGACTGCTAAGATCTAAGATGGTTCATTACAAACATAACAAGTGAGCCTGATTGTGAGCAGAGCTACATTGATGTAAGTAAAAGATTAATACAAAATTATTTAGATAGCTATCTACCAACACAAAAGAACTGAAAGTAAAATCTGACACAGCACCAGTAAGTCTCAGCTTTAATAACTAAAACTTGACAAAAATACCTGTAATCACAAGTTGGCTTTGAGCCAAGTCTCAATGACACCCAAACCTGTCATTGGGATTTGGATGAGACTTCAAGAGTTTCTCTGCATGTGACAAAATCTCTGGTTTCCTGGAGTATTTCCCTCAGCACGTGGATCAAAATTGCCCTAATCTTTCGCAAAGCTGGAAGGGGATAATGGAGAATGATTGCTGTAGGTTGGAAGTTGGATTGATTTGTTTTAATTAATACCAGAAAAAGTTTGCAAGAAACAGAAAGAACATACAAAAATTTTTGAGGACACATTTAAAGAAAACAAGAGCTTTCCATGATTTCTAGGAAACAAGATTAATATTATTATAGTAATTAAAATCTGGCACGGGGTAATGAAAGGATCATGAGGTATTAAATTAGAAGAATGTGCACTTAACACATGCACCCCTTGGACTGTTTGCTATTTAATGGTTCTGTTCCATGCACACAAACAAGAATTACAGGTCACCAAGAAGCTAAGTATCTGGCAAGGTATTTGCTGAGTTAAGGAATGGCAGATAACACCCTGTAAGTAGTTACACCTTGGACCCATGCCAATGGCAGAGATGCATTTTGCCTAAGGTAAAGTGCAATCCTCAGTTAGCTGAGATTGTGACTAGTAGAATTCTCTAACTAGAAAATACATTACTTTAAAAATACCCTTCTAATAACCATTTGAAGAAACAGTGTATAATTATCTGCAGAATTTGCTGGAATATCTCAGCAAAACACAGTAAAAGCAACTTGTTTTTAAAAGGTGATGATTCCAGACAAATACATAGAAATCAGCAGGAAATGTAAAATCTTTGTAAGCACATACATTAAGGGACACATGTAAACTTTTATGCATGCATATGACTAATAAACCTCTTCCTATTTTAGATTAATCGGTTGTCTGAATGAAGATGAAAATGTAGAAATGCTGACAGTTCCCTATTGCAAAATAAGTGTACGATTTTAAAACATGCATTTAAAAAATAAGTTATCCCAACTAAATGAAATATATCCTTTTTAATGACTTACTAGTATCAAAAGGTTTTAGCATATGTTTCAGAGCTTTTTATCACATTTGTGTCTCTCATTAATAAGACAATTCTAAGCAAATAAATCTTATTTAGGTCTTCAAAGCTTTTAAAGCCACAAAGTTTCATTATGTCTGATGAAAAAAAGACAGCATGGTTAAGAAATTTATATCAACTTAAATATTAGGATAAAGTAAGCTGTTTGGAATCCCAGCTTTCAAGTTAGCTTCTACTAAACCACTGGCAAAACCCAGTGCCTGCTTTCCTCAAAGTTAGAACTGAGCTTTCATCCATCTCGAGCTCAAAAATTACTGTCTGGCTGCTCTGCTGCAGCATTCAGCAACAAAGTGAACTCTGCAAGCTGCTAAGCGCTATTACAACCACAAACACCACAGCATTCAGTTTGTACAACAAACTTGAATAAGATACTTACAGGTACAGTGTTTCTGCCGGAGGCTGAACATGAGATCATTCTAGAAAAAGAGGAAAAAGGTATGTCACTGACCCAGTAATTTCTGTTTTAAAAGGCTGGCAGAGAAAGAAATCCAACGAGTGAGCGACAGAGAGAAAGCAGAGAGGGGGAGGGGAGATAGATGAAATTCCAGTCTTTCTGGTCAGCTTGGCTGTAGTTTTCTCTGTACTGAAAATCCACAATAAACACTCCTTGCTTGCAAGACTGCTCCTGACTGCAGAGTCACAAATTACAAATACTTTCAGGCTTCGTATGATAAAAGCACTCACAGATGCCTTGAAGTGTTTACACTCAGCAATGTTTCTCTGCCAGTCAGCTCCAGATCTTCTTTTCCCCTTCTCCCAGTTAAGTCTGTTGGGACCAGAAACTAAGCTGCTGTTACTGATGTTTGCTCTTTGTTGTTCTCTTTTTTCCCTTTTTTTTCCTTTTTTTTTTTGTCCCCATTTTTGCTACTTTATTTCCTTTGAAATGCACACAAACACACTACTGCAGTAGTATTCAAATTATAATTTTATTTTTTTCCCATTCAGAACAGCAAGGAAGACAAATAGTATAGGCAAAATCCTACCAATTATTAAATATCTCATAGGATTCAAGATGTCTCTCCAGCTTTCTGTTATGATTCACATCAGATTTAACTAGCTGATGAGATTCTAAGTAAAATTTGCTATCATACAGTGGGTCATGGGTGCACCCTCTGACAGCCCTAATTTTCGGAGCACAGAAAGTGAATTGCAAAGTCCCAATACAGGGACAGACTACCCTAATCCATCTCAGCACAGGGACTTAAAGAGTTTTTTAAGTACACAGAACAAAAACGTTTTCAGCCCAGCAATAGGGCACTGGGACAAGGGCAAGAGGGGAAGAGCTACTGACTTCCAGGTTGTTTTGCAGGAGTCAAACCCAGCACAACTGTAGTGCTGCAACATTGTCTGCCCTTGTCCCTCTTTGAATCGGCAAACTGACTTTGACCCTCATATGGAGACAAAACCACAATATAAAAATGCAAAACTGAAGTCAGTGGGAAGAAAGAAAATAACCAGCAGATGTTCCTGTGGCATGGCTTATGTACAGATGAAGAAAACAGATGACTGTTAAAAATTAAAATTAACTCGAAGCTACACAATGTGTAATATGATACAATCTGGCCTATATTTCCCTAGGGAAAAAACCACCATGCACAAAATTTTCCTCGAGGTACATTGTTCTTATTAGAGTAATGTACTGTCCTGGATTTTAGACCACACATTTTATCAGGCTTCAGAAAAACTTGCTATAAGTATTTGTCTCCTCTGGGTTGTGTAGATGGCTGTGGGTTAGCCTGTATGTTTCTGGTTTTGCTTGCTGAAACGTAGCTTCTAATTCACTGTGATGAATGGCCTTTCTGTACTGTACCATGGTCTGATTGGGAGCATCAGCATAACTGTCCTTACAGGCTGATTAAAACAGTGGCAGCTTATTATAAAGCCTGTGACACATTAATCAATAATATCATTGCAGAAGCTGTCTTCAAACCGGTTTTATTACTGCAGCAATGAGCTTAGCATTCCATTTTTTATTGTACTCCTTCACTACAATTAATTTCTTGCAATCTATCAAGGTCACATTACCTAAAGGATAGAACAAAATTACCCAAGCTTTTCTTGATAAATGCCAGAGCACTGAAGAGAAGACAAGCCTTTTGTACAACACTCAGTCTTTCCATTTCAATGTTTGCCTGCACAGAAAATAGTGTAGTTATGTTTCCCATAGACGAAATTTAGGCACAGTATATATTTTTTGTCAATTATTAGTAAAATCATGCAGTCCAGATTGTTGATGTGAAGGTAATAAGTTAAAAGTTTTCTGCAAGCTTTTGTTAACAAGATACAGTCAAAATCAGCCACTTTCTTTACAGGCTTTTATTTGAAAAATTAAAAAAGACCTTACTTGAGGCACAAGGTAGGCAAGAGTACACACACACACAAGAGACACGTCACACACAGCCCCATCTCTGCTTTTTAATTTTGACTTACATTGATAATAAAGGCCTAAACTCACATTGTTTGATATCTGCACATTCAGTCAACACTCCTGTAAGGAGGATGAGGTTCTCAAAGGAACAAAAAAGAATTGTTCTTATCCTAATCTGAAGGCTGTACAAGAAGATCTGCTACATTGTGAGGGAAAAAATACAATTATTTTCCAGGTATTTACTACATGACATAAATTTTATTGTGTGAGCAACAATACCTGATAGCAGCAGTCCATTCTTCATACAACTTTTAAAGAAAATATTCTAATACATCAATGTCTTACATGGAGCACAGAGTTCCTAGACAAGTTGAGCACCATGAAAATATTTAATTTGGCCTCATTGTAGAGTAGCACTTAATGAAGACCTAGGAGGAATGGCAATATCCCTGTGGTAGAGGAAATAATTATATTCCCACTAGAAAAGAGTTGGCCTGTTCTTTAATGTGCCTAATAAGGGATAGAAAAAGCATTTTTTCACACATCAAGATGCATAGGAGGGAAAGGGTAAACACTATGTGTTCAAAATGTAGGCTACAAATGGTTTAAAATAATCCCAAAACACATGAAGGATTGGTTCATGCTGGCAGTCTGCCCACTTCTTGCAACAGTGCTCACAACTGGGCTTCAAAATGCATGTTAAAAATGCCCACGTTTTCCCTCTCTTTCTTTAAAGTCTGTTGTTACATGTCCAAGCATTCTGCCAAATCTCACAGACCGTGTGTCCTCATTCGTGCAAAGGGGGAATTGTTTCAATTGCAATTTGCTTAAAACTGAAAGATTTTTAGGAATATTACATTATTGCTATTAAGGTAATTTGCACTCAGGAAAGGTTCCTTAGTTGTTTTAATTGAGATCAATCAAGTGAATTTAATGAGACTCTGGAGATTTTTATCCAGTCTTTGAAAATTGAGCCTTTTTGTGGGGCAGGGCCTTTTTTTTTGGCTTTAAACCACATATGGATTTAGACCACAGCTGTTACAAATGGATTTCTGTCACAGTTCATGTTTCTAAAGTTTCACTGGCTTTCCTTATTTAGCTCGCTCTGCCACTGACTATGAAAGATCTGCAAAGAGAGCTTTCCAAACAATGTCACAGATTTTATTTTTGTATTCTACAGAAGGGTGTAGGTTCTGCAAAAGCAGAGTACATTATGCTCAGAAGCATAATATGGTAGGTCTAAGGCATAGCAGATACTGCTCCTGACCTTAAACAGTAGTTCCAGAAAACCCATACTTTTTAGAATATTGAAATCATTCTGTGCAGAGCATGCAGGCTAAAACCAGGAATGCTGATCCTCCCTTGCCTCTGGAGTGTACATTTTTACCTACATCTGTGCTTTAAGTGTGACAACACATTCCCAAAACCTCTGCAATCCCTAACTGTTCCGAAGGCATGCAGAAGTCTTTAAGCACAAGATAGTGCTTTAAGCTGCTATAATCCTCTAAAAAGGTTACTTCTGAAGAATTTTCATTTCTTGGCATTCAGCTAAGATATTATTAAGATGAGAGGTTAATTAAAGAAAATTGAAGGAGGCTTCTGAGATAGGAGAAGAAAAGAGAAACCACACTAGTTTGCACCTGCTGAGGATAGCTTAGGGAATTCTAGGAAGATGTGTTATTTTAATTCTAACAGCACCAGATCTGACTCTTGCTTGTAATGAATGAAACACAGCAACTGGAAAAATGGGTAGTCCTCCAGAATATCTCCACTGTACAGGTGGGTACTCCTGTCATCTTTCTACTTTACTATCAAAGCCCAGCCGTGGCACAAGCAGTACCCTCTGTTATCTGGGCAGATGCAGACCTAAGGAAGGTGGAACAGAAAGGGCAACATGAGAGGTTTGAGAGACAAAGCCAGAAAGAAAAGGAGAGGAGAGCAGAACAAAGATTGGCTTGGAAAGGAGAGCTTGAAGCCCAAATGCCAGCTATGGCCAGCAGCATCATCTCACACACCTTTGTTTCAACATTCTACTCAACAGCACATTTGTGATAAGACATGGTCTGTTGAGACCAAAGAAATGTTTCCCCATCCTGACACAGATCTGTATCTTTATGTGTACAAGCAGATGCAGATCAGCAAGAATTTTATAAGAAATTATGCAAGTAATGCAATAAAGTTTGGTCACTGGAAGCAAGGAATCATACTTTCCTTTTCAAGAACTCAGGATTACAGTAGATAGTACAAAGAGAAGAAGAAAATTCTTAAGTGAGGACCTCTGATGTCTGGGAAAGAATCTTGAATAGGTGTTTTGAGTTGTATTAACTTCATAAGTGTCCATATATGACAAAGGAAATGGCAAAAGACATCACAAAACACTAGATATGCTGTGAAGAACAGAGACTTTCTAAAAATTCAGCACCTAGTCACTGTAGTTGGTAGATTCTTTAAAAAAAAATCGATTCTACCTTCTCTTCCTCTTTCACTATTTGCACTATTTTTTGCAGTCTTTTTTTTCTAAGTCTGCAAATGACCAAATGTAGGTCCATTTCACCTGGAAGTGCCTAGTTTTTATTCACAACATCTCGTTCTTTCTTGAACCATCCTTCCTGCACTGGTCAGAGGACAAGCCAAGTTAAAAAAAAAAAAACTGAAAGAAGTAAATATACTTCATTTAAAATCTCTTTCCAGCTGAGGTTTTTTACAGAGTGACAGTGAATGATAATGTGAGGTGTTTTTTCTCTTGGCAGTTTGTCCAAACAGAATTTTAAATTAGCCAGCCTAGGTCTGAGTGAAAAAGCACAAAGACTCTTGAGGACTGTAGGGTGTTGGTCAGAAAAACAGATGCTTGCATAAAGAGCTGGGGTATTGTGAAAGAACAGAAATATGAATGAGGGACAAAGAAAGTTGTCCCATTTTCTGCCTTTCCCAAGCCAAAGGTAGCCAAGGTTAGATCCAAACTGAGAGCACTATGTCACATATGTTGAACCAGCTGCAGAATTTCCAGGCCACAAACAAGCCTCATGGAATTCTAGAACGACAGTGTTCTGGTTTGGAAGGGACCTTAAAGATCATGTATCCAAAACCCCCTGCCATGGACAGAAGTGGCATTTACAGGACCACGTTGCTCAAAGTCTCATTAAACCTCATCTCATAGGATGGATTGGGGCACAGCTCAAGTGTTGTTAGACTGAAATTTACAATAACTTTATTAGTGCAGACAGAATAGAAAGCCAAAGAGAGTCTGGGCAGAGTGATTAGAAACCTACTCAGCCTTAACAGCATTACAGTGTGCATGGCTGTAAATAGGAAAATTAGTGGTGCATGCACCTGTATTTGCATTGCATGTCTCAGTTGCCCACAACTTTGGAAAATGGCTTTTTCCAGACTGAATTAAATGTCACATTGAACAATCTGAAAAAGTAATCTACCTTGAATTCAAGAATGCTAAGTTCTTTGAAGACATGCATGACTGCAAGCCCAAAGGAAGCTTGTCCTGTGGGACACCACCGTGCTGAGCAAACTCTGCCTGGCTGGTGCAGAAGGGGCTCACTTTACACCAGAGTTTTTCAGGGGGTGGATATTCGTTCATTTTCTAGTGAGATGGAATTTCTGAACTGAAATTTTCTATAGCTTTTGAGGCGAGATAATCCCGTCCTCTGCAGATGTGAGAACTGACAGGACATACTTCCTAGCAGTTTAGCCCATCACTACATGCAGCAACTGGATACTTAAGGAGACGTCAAAACCTGAAAAAGACATTTTTTAAAATACATCTTGGTTTAAAAAAAAAAAGTTTTAATGTCACAAATCTATAGACTGCATGTCAAATTGTCTGGGACAATTACACCATTTCAAATTGTAAGCAGACATATTTAAATGTGCATCATTTAAAAAGTGTACCAAACTTCTCTTCACTAATGTTCAAAGTTTGAACCAGGACAAGCCAAAAGACTCACCAGTTGCACTTATGAGCTGTTCAGTCTTGCAGCAAATAGCTTTATTATAACAAGCCAGTGCACACATCAACAAAAACTCTGTTAAGAACCTAGCCAAAAACTGTAGCTTGATCCTTTTAAGTCATGTACTCAGGTCACATCTGTAATCACACAGCAGGGAATTATACAGGCAGTATCAAAGACCTCTTACCTGTGGTGTCAGATATGATCTTGACTCACAGTCTTTAATGAATTTCACTATGTTGAGGCTATTGTATTCTGCTATTTACTCTTTCATCTGAAGAAAAGGTAGAAAGAATGGTTTCAAAAAGTTTTATTGATGTAAAAGAGTTTGAAATCATAAGATAAGTTTGCCCTGTTTTTTAAATAAACAAACACACTCTTATCTCTCTTTCCATGCATGCAACATGAGAAATTTGAGCCTGCTTGCTATGCTGAGGAGAGAAGAAGTATGTGCTTAAGTGAGGGGGTTCCTCAGTTGAAGCCACTTGTAGGGCCATGCAAATACACTGTTAAGTTTGCAGGAAGAAGCCATGCAAACACTGTTCAAGGGTCCTTCTCTTACTGCCTGTTTAGAGCACATCCATAGTGTATATCCTCCAGCTCTGACTCCAGAGGGATGTAGCCCTGTTGGGTCCCACTGTTGGGAGACATTTCGTGCACTGCTTGGGTCCTGGGAAAGCCCAGAACATGGGCTGCTGTGGCAACACTTCAAACAAATCGGACAGAACTACTCCTCCCACATGTGCTGCCTTGGCTCCAGACCAAAGTGGGAAATTCACTGCCCCTGTGCTCAGCAGCTTGGGCACAGAGAGAGCTGGAGCCTCGTGACAAATACAGACACGGTGCCTGCTAGGTAGGACCTGGGGGATCTCAAGGTGCAGGAGCAGGATGCTTGCAGAAATCCCAGCTGTGGCAGACCCAGCTCCTGTGAATGACTGCAAACAGCTTTTCTTCCTCAGGCACGGCTTGGGCTGCTCTGTCTCCCCAGTCTGACAGGAAAACATTCTCTTGTGAACTGGCAGGTCTCACTGGGATGAGAGTGGAATGTAAGGAAACAGCTAACAGTGCACATTTCTTTCCTTTCACCAAGCCTATTTCCTCCATTAACAATACTGCCATAGCACTTCTACAAAAAACTGAGGTGTCAGAGAGACCTCATCCTACAAGCACTTAGCTCAGATGTACAAGCCATGAAATTATATATTGCTTGTGGCCAAAGAAGGCAATGACTTACATATGCTGTTAACTACCTTGTGCTATGGTCTGAAAAAAAGAGTGTAAAACAACATGGTATTTAGAACCAAATACCAAAACTACTGGATGGAAAGGGGGGTCATTAGTACAACCGAGGGATGCATTGATAAACTGGTAATAACTGTACATTAGCAAATTTTGGATAGTTTCCATATTTTTAACAAAAAATTTATTCTTTATATCTTTGATCTCTCTCTACGGCTGCATCTTCCTAATACAGTTGACTTCCTTCCCAAAAGAGGGACTTGCATGAGCAGGGAATTGCTTAGTCCAGCTTTTCTAGCCTTCAGGGAAGCATAGCCAATTACATTTATATGCAATGTTTAAGGTCAGTTCTTGAAGTTTAAGGGCAAGTTCTTGACCAGACTTCAGTGTTTAATGTAAAGTCTATGTTGACTTCAATATTCAAACTAAGTTCGTGTTGGTCAGCAGACACCCCTCACTTCCTTCACATGCCTTTTCCTTTTTCCTGCTTTTCCCTTTTTTCTCCAGCACGATGCAGGATACTGACCAACAAAACAACTGACAAAAGGAATCATGTGTCTGAGAGAAAACATTATCTTGCCTCTAATACTGTGCCTTTATTCCCAAAGCTGATCTTATCAGGACTGTTATAAATGGGAGTGCAGGAAAGATACAAAACCACAGAATTCTGGTCAACTTTGAGATGGAAGATCATCTCTGCTAAAATCAGTAAGACCTAATAATTATTTGAGTTATTTTTCCTTTAGGACCAGGATTTACTCCCTAGAATCCACAGATTTTTATTGAGCATTGAGAAGAGAATCATGCCAATAGAAAAAATGCCTTTTAACCTTAACCAATGTTTTTTTAAAGTCTCTAAATAAGCCAACAGTCTTAGCCAAATCTCATTTTAGACCTCTATTTCTAAAGTATTTATTTGAGTAGACCAAACATGTTGTACCAAAACCAGAAAGTCACTGTGTTCAAACCAAAAGGAGAAGGCAAAGGTCTTACTGAAGTTATAATAATTTTAAAACATAAAAAATTCTTAATCCAAATTGATGTCCTGTGTCTTCTATGGTAATGTGTTCAGCACATATTTTCTCCCTCCCAGTCTTCATTCAAGTCATGGATAAAACCCTCTGGGGCCTCATTCCTCTCAATCCTGAAGCTGCGTCCTAACATTTTTTAACATCTTCCTCTTTGCAGGAGTCTGTCATAGTAAATCCCTCTCAGTTGTGTCGGTACCAGACAGGGCCAGGAAATTCCCTTGGATGTGGCAATTGGCTGCCCTGTATTTGGATGTCCTCCTGCAATGCACTGACCTGCAGAGGTGCTGAGCATCTGGCATCCCCCCCTTGCTGGTGCCAGCTGTTGAGGATTTCAGGGGACAGCAGCACACCATCAGAGGCTTGACAGTAAGATCAGATGCAGTATTTTTAACAGTATATTCATTTCAACCATATTCTATCAATGTGTTCAAAACCAGGAAACTTCAGTTATCTTGATTTTAAGCACTAGTCAACAAGCTGCTTACCCTGCAGGCCAAGTATCCAACCTGTAATCCTGTGAAAAATTATCATTGCCTAGGTGGAGCTTTGAGCTCCCATGGAGCCTCACTGAAATAAATCTTGTTCTCCCTATTCAGAGTTTATCAGGGGATCCAAAATTCATCATTTATCAAGAATTCAGTAGAAGTACTATTAGCAAACAAAGCAGAAATACTCCCAGTGCCAAAACCCCTGCCAAATGGATTCTTGATTGCATTTAAAAATTGGATGCAACCACACAGCACTGTAAAACAGAAATGTCTACTTTCATTTTCACAGTGTTGAAGGATCCCCTCTATCCTACCTAGGGCTCAGCCAGGGCCCAGCAATGCAACAGTGTGTTCACTGCTCTCATTTTGCTGGGCTGCGAGACCAGGGAGGCAGCAACTTGAAACTGGAAAGGTCATCCCTTTCTGAGTTTGTGTTACAACAGATGGTTACAATCAGCTTTTCCCAGTAAGCACAAATGAAGAATGATGTTTAAATTCTTAGCATCCTCTAGATAACATCTCATGTAAACAGAAATAAATTGCATATAAGAAATGTCTTCTAATGTATTTAAAGGGACTACTGCTATTTCAGCATTCCTCTCTGAAACCAAGACCATGACTTCTTGAATATCTGCAGTCCAAGGGGCCCCAAGTTTGTGTTCTGCTGTAATAGCCAAACCAGTTCTTGCTAAGAACACTGCCAAATGCTGGAGACAACAGCATATGGAGCAAGTATATCACCCTTCATAAACAAAGTAAATGCCAGAGTTGCTATTCATACTGTCTTTGCACTATATAATTTAATTCTGTAATGAGAACACTCTCTCTTCACTAACTATACCAAACATTCTTAAAATCAGGAGGCCTGTGTTACACCCATACTGAGCATGCCATTCTCAGCCTTGCTAAAACAGGATACTAGGATAATGAAAAGCATATTTCTGAAAGATGGGAGGCGGGAGGAGCTGGACAGGAATGTTCCCAAAAAATAACAAACTGTTAATAATGGCAAGAATCAACATAGCTGACACCTGTTACATCATTTACAGTTTAACAGCAAAATGAACTGTTTGTTTAGGAAATGAAACATAATGCTACTCACTGCAAACACATTTCTTTGCTAATGCTGCTTTGTAACTTCCTGCTGGCTACATCGCTGAAGCATTTGCTTACTTTGGAAGAAATATGCTCCTTGCCCATGAGAAAAATGTTTCCTATAATTTTTGCAGTGAGCAGAGGGAGTTCAGGGGTCAGGGGCCCATCCAGAATATTTTTGTAGGAAAAGCCAAGTAGTATTTTGCCTGCTAGCTTACAACCTTATTTTCCCTATCTCTTTTTTTTCATCTTCTCACTCAAATTTCCTTTAGGGGAATTTGGGGGATAAAAATAGGAAGTTAAAAAAAAAAAAAAGGAGTTTTTGGATATCCTTTAACTAAGAGTGCAAATGTGCAAGTGTATGAGAGAGAAGTAGGTCTATTGCTGCTGAAACTCTTTTCTAATTAGGTCAGAACATTAAATCTTGATCACTTCAAATATAAGTTATAGGGGAAACTGGGAAAATTGTTTTCCCACTGGAGTCAAGAAAAGGAAGGCAAAAGATACAGAGAGCCTGGGGAAATTCTAAGGTTGGGGTTCTTCTAAGCTTTTGTTCACAGCTTTTTATCCTGATTTTAATAGCAGTTTGGCTAACATTTTGAGATATCTTCCCATCAGTCAAAGAATACACACAAAAACACATATGTGAGCCTTTTTCTGTGTCAGGACATCCTTCACCTGAACCAGCACTGAGCAGGGCAGCTATTTCTGATGCTTATCAGGAAAGAAAACAAGCAAAGAGACTATTCTTAAAATCAGAGATTTTAAGGTTGAGTAGAAAAGGCCAGCTCTTTCTAAGAGCCAGGAAAGTCAAAAAAGCAGATTTGAAAGTTCTTTTACGGTTATATTTTGGTCCACCAAAAAATAAAATAATAATTGTAGTGTCAAACTTTTTGTTTCCTGTTCAAAACAATTAAATATTTACTAGTCAAATTTCACTGTATAACCTCAGTGCTTTTTGTGTTTAAACACACAAAAATTCACTTGACTGAAAGATGCTTGTTTTGCAGAAAGAAGAATTGTAGGTTGATAAAGTGGCGTGTTGATAACATGGCATGATAAAGTAAACATATCTGCTTTGTGTTCCTGAACAGTGGATGGGTCTCTTCTCCCATAGAATAGGAAGAGCGTTTGTGCTAATTCAACACAAATGTGTAGTGTACCCTCTGGATGAGAAAAGTAAAAAAAACACACAAAAAAATCCTCAAAAAAAAAAACAAACAAACAAAAAACAAAAAAAAAAAAAAACAAAAAAAAAAACAAAAAAAAAAACCAAAACACTTGCTAATAAGATATCCAGAGTTTAAGTGTTGTACCTGCGTGGTAAATGTGTTTCTTTTTTCAAAACCATGACTAAGTTGAAGAAGTCATCATGTTCAATTAATTATTTCTATAGTAACCCTGGAAGTTTGAGCAAAATAAGCAGGAGGACAAACCTAAATGTAGGTGGTAAAAACACTTGTATTTCGCTTCCAGCAATGCTGTTAATAGTTTCATCTT
This sequence comes from Zonotrichia albicollis, assembly GCF_047830755.1. Taxonomy (NCBI): domain Eukaryota; kingdom Metazoa; phylum Chordata; class Aves; order Passeriformes; family Passerellidae; genus Zonotrichia; species Zonotrichia albicollis. The sequence goes on from NC_133860.1 coordinate 49,914,049, forward strand.
GATTCACTTGATTCACAATAGTTTCATCTTGATTCACTTTTCTGTGACTGGAAATTTCAGTTTCTATTGAAGAAAAAGGCTCCTCCCATTTTTTCCAGTCATGCCCAGTTTGTGTGATGGATGTAGCCAGGACCATGATCTGTCTCTCTCATTGTACTGCTTGCAATATCCCCATCTGGAGAAATGTCTTCCTAGAAAGTCTTAGAAAGTTTTAGAAGTCTCAACGTAGACCATGACTTACCTTGCCCAAAGATGAAACAGTGAAAAGTCACCCTCTGTACCCCGAGCTACTGAAATTTGTCTGAGATTGGCACAGCCAGAGACAGCTGGAGCTGAACAAACTGCACTGAGACCTGCTCTCACAACAGGCAGCCAGTCAAGCATCATTTTAGTGTTTCCCAGACAATTCCATGAAATACAGATAGCCATGAAACATCAAGAACATCTCCCTCAGACCATACATTAATCTACTTTAATTGTTTTAGTCAGAACTGGCAGTTTTCTCAGTGTGACTGAGCACATACAACTTCCCTGCATTGTTTTTAACACGCTGCTCACTTGCCCTGTTCTCCACAGGTGGAGGCAAAGGCGTGTGTTTGGTAAGAGTGACAAAGAAACAGCCTTACCACTTCTGGGGTAACTCAGCATACTGAAAGGAGTCAAAAAACTTCAGATCCTTTGTTTCTTCTGACCGATACTAAAACTCCCAAGATGGTCAGAAAACGTAATAAGTAAATGCTCCTTTAATAATTTTCAGTGCATTACATTTTATTAATAATCGTTTGTCCCAGGCAAGTATTTCAGCATGCTGTAAAAATATTCCACATTCTCTAGGACTTAACAGTATTTGTTCACAGCTTTGTGCATACAGAAATAAAAAAAGCTAAAATAAGGCCCAACACAAATTAAAATAAACCACAAACTTATTCAGAGCTTCATATCTGTTCCGGAGGAGATAGCTGCTTTCCATGCCAACAGAGAAATCTATTCACATGCAAAGATTTGCTATTTACCTCCACACATGACATTTTTAGTCCATTAAAGCTTTAAAGGGGAGGAAAAAAATACAACAGAAACTAGTTACTTATCCACTTATTGGGGAATGTATTTGTAAAATATGGCTGCACCAGTACCTGAGCTGTGTTTTTAAGGAGCTGATATGTTCCTGCCCTGAGGAGATCACCACACAGGGGCAAGCACAAGGGCTATATTCTGCCATCAAAAGCTGCTAATCTACTTTGCTCATGTGGAATTTCAGTCTTCACTGGATCTCCTATTCTAGTGTTTTATGCAGCTCTACATAGATTTCTTACAGAGTTTATACTTGTAGAGAAATTCAATTTTTCTTTAAAGAAATTAGATGGAATGTTGCCAGTTTTAGTAGTCCAGTTCATTCTGACCCAAAATTACTTTCTTCTACAATGGATGATAAAAAACAGTATCCATTCTAATACTAAAATGCAGCACTGCTACAAAGAAAAAAAAAGAGTTGGCGTAGGCTTCTCATTAATAGCAAAAAATCCTGAGTAAGCATCCTACCACATTCTATGTTTAATGACCCTGAAGGCCACTAAATAAATCCTGTGAACTGATGCATTTGTTTATCTTTCACTCAAATTTATAATTAAAAAAACCCTTAGGAATACAAGAGTGAACCAAAGGTAACAATATTGAATTGTCAAAGGCAGTTATCTTTTCATCCCCTTTCATGTGAATCTACGTCCATACATGAGGTATTTCAAACATGGACTGTACAAAAGCATTTCAGGTTGACATCTCTGCCCATAACATGTCTGGTACAGTGGTAAAGCAATTTGTTCTGTGTCAGTAACAGCATTCATGGCTGATAAGGAAACCTAGGATGTGATTTATTCCTAGAGCAGCTGAAGAAGAAATTCCAGCTGTGTTACATTCTCTTAGTTAAGCCAGCTGTGAATTACAGCCAGATCCCTCCAAAAGGCAGAGAGATACTGAAAAGATGAAAAAGGAAAGCATCTCCAGAGACACAGTACCTCACAGGCTCCAGGGCATTTGCCAAAAGGCTTGGCGTGGTTAATGATAGCCTGTGTGATAAGGAGCATATGGCTTTCACACTTTAAAAAAAGTTTTTTTAAAAGCATCTCAGAGAAGGGAATATTGAACCTCAAGCAGCTACATTTGGTGAAGGGCAAAGGGAGGGAAGTGCAGTATCTTAGCTGGCAAGAGCTAAAACAGCACCAAAAATTCTTACTAGATCTGGAAACTGAAAATTACAGATAATGGAAATAAAATGTTATTGCAAGGGGCCACACATTCCCACCAGGGGAAGAATTCTTCCAAAGTCATAGAGTTGGCAGAAAAAAGCCTCTAACCCTGTGGTGGGTTTTCACACTTTCCCAACCTGGTGAATCCAGGTGTAAAATGGTCATCTGTTTAGCAAAAGTATATGGCCACACTGCCTTCGGGAGCTGCTAAGTATAAGACAGAATTTGCAGTTGTCAATTGTCCATGGAAAGCTTGGACAGAGCAGAGGGCAGGAAGAGGAAAAAAAATGTATATTTGCCTCTCTTTTCTGCCCTTTTTTCCTCAGCTGAGGAAGAAAACCTTCACAGATCCACTGCAGATTCATTATATTTTTGCAATCTTCTGGAAAATACACATTTAAGATGAAAATGAGAATAAAAACAGCTCCCAATAATAACATTATTAACAACAATTCAGTTCCTATTTTATTAGAGTCACTGTTTGTTCTGTTGTAGAAAGAGGAACTTCAGCCTGTGTCTTCTGAATAAGTCTTCCTATTTTTATGGAGATACTTTACATCTGGAGACGTAGCTGCAAAGTCACATAAACATTGTCCAGTTGCAGTAGTTATCCAATACAGAACTTTAAAACTTTTTTACTCTCTGAAACAAAAATATTTAAAAGAAACAAACAAATGAAGCAAAATTAAAACCAACCAACCAACCAAAAAATAAACCCAAACTAACAAATAAACAGTTAAAAAAAAAAAAACAAAAACAACACCACCAAAAATACCCTCACAACTCAAGTAAATTGCAACTGAGTTATCTAAAACACTGCTCTTGGCAGTGTTTAACTGATTATGCTTATTTCAAGATGCTTTTAGAAAAAAAACAATAATTTTTTCTCAATTTCTTGATAATCTATTTGCCTCCATTCTCCAAGCCCTTTTTCATTTCAAAAAGTATCTATTGAGAGTAATCACAAGCGAAATCAAACTGACAGAAAAATGCTAAACTGTAACTACAGAAAACTAAAGAAAAAACTACTTTTACATGCCAACCTGAGTACCATTTCTTGTCTCTCACTATTATTTCACCACTGTGAGGACACGTACATTTGCCAGAGCTGGCTACATGCGACTAAAATTGCTCCTAAACATGAAGGACACAGGAAGCAAATGCAAGAGAAGATTCTTGGAATCTCAACCCCACCCCACCACTCCTGTTCTCTATCTTGTGGACACAGCCAGACTCAGTGGTAGATAGATTCCAGTACTAGTTAAGGGTAATATTTTTACTGTAATAGGTTTGAGTAACCCCGATGTATGTAAAAAGATTCAATGCTATTGCCTTAAGTATTTCTCAGCTTTTCCACATGGGTATCATTGGCCAAGCTCTGAATTACAGGTACTATGCAAATACCTTGAAAACCCCAATGTCAAGCTTGCTCACAGACAGCTAAGAAATTGCCACTGAAAAATCTTGTTGTCCTGAAAATTTCTGCATGAAAACTGCAGTTGCCACATTATCTTCTGAAGTCATAAGTGAACAGTGAAATATCTGGCATTAAAAAAGAGCTACCATTGATGACAGACCTTGGAATGAATGTGTTTTACTTGATACCATAAATTTTGATAGGCCAAATAACAGCTTCTGTAAAAGCACCTCATTGGAGGGCTAAGACTATGTAGCACAGATTTCATCAACTGATGAACAAATCCAAACAAAATTATGGTGCAGTTGCAGCACTTTCTAGAGGCATGCAGTGAACAAAGCGAGAACTCCCACAGAGAGGGCAGTGATTCCCACCTTACCCTAGAATTGGGAAAATGTGTGAGAGAATAACATCTCCAGGTTGTAATGAAAGAACAATACTAGCAAGACTTCCTCCTCCTCCACTCTGCAGACCAGAAAACACTTTATTAGCTAATCAGCAAGACCTCCAGCCAGTGGGAACTGAGGGAGTAAAAGCTGCAAAATTACATTGCCAGTCTTCCTGGATGACTGAGCTTGACTGCTTAATAGGAAATGGAATTCTGATTAAAAGGAATTAAAGACTTATGGTAAACAAGTTGAACTCTGGCAAACACAAGGCTTGTTGGCTATAAGCTTTGTCCTCATATCAGTGTTAAGGTATACACAATGGCAGGAACAGTCAAACCTCACAAAGTCATTATTGTGCATTTTTTTATGGCAAACAGGGTGCATGTTTTTCTTCATAGCAAATGAAGACCAGTGTTATTAATCTTTCTGATTTTGTTATTCAGTGTTATTCATCTTTCTGATTTTGACCAGTATATTTCAAGTAAAATATACTGGTCAAAATCAGAAAGATGAACGACACTGAAACATTTCATCTCACCAAGATGCACAGGTTAAATGCTCCCAAAAAAGTGTTCATATATTGAGTGTTAATTTGTGAAACTGTGATTGTGAAGTTATTTCTTGCAGTAACTTCCCAAACTGTAAATGCAGCTAGGCCAATCAAATTAACACCATAGTGCGCCAACACTAGTTTAGCTTTTTAGGGACTTTTGTCCCTAAAAAGCACCTGTACAAGTCTTTGTAGTAGTGATCCTTGATATTCTTCACCCCTGATACACATCTAGTTATAAGGGTAACATTGACTCTATTCCTCAGGTCTTTCCATTCAAACCTGCATATGTTGAATAACTACTAATTTGAATAATCACTAATTATAATTTTTTTTTCAAATTATCTAAATAATCCTAGGGAGGATCATAAGAACTGATGCAGAGAATTCACACAAAGGTTAACAGCAAAGAGTGCAACACTGGAAAACTGCAGCTTTTTACCAAATGTGTGCTAAACAAAGCTATTCCAGAGAAATTAAGTTGCTAGAACACCCCTTCCCAGTGAAGAAATTGCTGGTATTCATGGGAAGACATTTAATTAAGTTCTTTCTGAACTTATATCTAATTCCTAATTCCTGTACAGATTTTCTTCAAAGTGACTTTTTCTGATCTTTGTATGAGTGAATGAAATAATGAAATCCCACAGGCGGCTAGGAATGTTGCTTACGAATCTTCTATCTTGTAAATGACCAGACAGGTGCCTTGTGGATAGTTTCATTACTTGAATGATGCATCTTTATCACTAATGGATGAAGAGCAGTCAATTGAGCCATGGATAATAACTATAACTCACAAGAGAAATTATGACCAGACTAGCAATAAGTTACTTGCAATTGTGCTTTCATGCTTTAAATTCCAACAATGTAGTCAGATCAGATTTCCAAGTGGGAGAGGAAACAGGATCATGGAAACGCAAGAATGCCCACAGCAAAGGACAGGAGGCATGGTTGAAATTCAGAAGGAAAATTGGCAATCAGTTACTTGCTACTCTGAATTTACAGAGCTCTGATACTGCACAGGTAATAGATAAACTGAAGGATGAGGATTATCTATTAAAAATACACAAATAACACCAAACACAACAAGCCAGACAAAATATATCAAAGCTTCTGAAAGTCATATAAATTAAAAATACTACTTTGAAATGTGTTTGAACAAGCACCATAGATGGTAAAAGGCAGTCGCAGGTATATGAACATATTAATTTCCACTGTTTCTCTCATACAGTAACACACAGAGTAGAAAAGAAGACTTAAATACTTGGGATATCACTGAGACATACATGAAAAGACTATTTGTATCAGAGCCAACATTCATTCAGCTGTGTGTGACATTACTCACTGCCAATCACGTGGCCACAATAAGGCAGAAAAAGTTCTCACTGTGCTGTTAGTTGCATTTTCTGTGTTCGACCCCCATGGAGCCAGGGCTAAGCATTGCCTTTCTGCAGCATGGACCCTGTCAGATTTCACAGGACGTCACTAAACACCCAATCAGCATTTCTGAAAGGTTCCTTCCTTCAGTAAGCACATTGGCTTCACCAGGACAGCATGCAGAGGAAGGAGATCCTGGCCTGTGATAGCAGTGTATATTGCTTCAATTTCTCCCACCAACAGGCACAGGTTGCATGGGCAGGAACCGCACGGTTGATGTCAGCTGTAAATACCAGCCCAAAGCCTGCGCCAGGGTAAAGGGAGAGCCAGCCAAGCCAGCCCTTTGTGAATCCCTGGTTGTCTTGAGCAGTAGAGCAGACCATGGTCAGTGTGACAGGAGACACCCCTAGACCCCTGAAGCCTGATATGGTTTCTCACATGGCAGGGAACACAGCACTGGGTGGGCTGATGGCTCCTGCAGCCACAGGACTGTGCCGTGAGGAGCTGGGGCTGCAGCCTTGGCACTGTGCACCTCCCCTTGCCCCTGCACTGCCCCACAGCTGGCCTGTGTGCAGCTCAGGGCAGGCACATGTGGTGATGGTGGCCGAGCTTGTATAAACCTCTAGTCAGCACAGCCCTCAGCCCAGCCCTCTGAGGGACCTTGGCTTGTGCCTGAAGGGACCAGAGGGGCAGAAAAACCAATTACTTTTGGTTGGATATCAATGGGCAGGTGAGTATACTTCAGCTAAATCCTCAGGAAAAAGTTCTCTACTTCCCATGATCCCACATCTCCTTCCACCCTATAAATCATATTGTATTTCCCAAGAGACTCACAGCTGGGCATGGGACATGGTTCTCTTCAGCATGAGCTCCACAACAGATGTTCCTCCTCACCATCACCTTTCTCAGCATTCAGTTTGACATATGTACCTCAATCTTCTTCCACCCTTCCCTGGAATTTACTCCAAATATCTTTCCAACTCTTTGGTTTTGATGCCCGTTTTCCTCACGCTTCTTAAGCATCCGCTTCATCTTGCCTGACAAACTGACTGCATGAGCTAAGTTGTAGCCAGGTGGGCCTCCTTCTTTCTTCTTCTAGAGCTGGCTACAAGGGATTGCCCTGAAAGGACACAGTTTCCCTTCTGGCTTGGTGCCCCAGAAGCTTGTGGACATGTCAAGCCTTGATATCCAGGCATCATCTCTGCTTTCCACCTTTTCCCCAGGTGGTGAGTTATAAAGTTCAAGCTTTCTCATTCTTCTTATAACAACAGTCAGAGGCAGACCTTAAGGACCATGATTGCAGAACCTTTCCCCATTTCTGTGCTTTGAGTCTTCCTTATTGATTAGGAGAGGAACATTTTCCTTTACAGTGGTAACCTGCACTTGTATTTCACATACAATACTGTTTATTCCTTACCAGAATGCATCTTAGCCTTCCATTTTAGCCCCAGCAGAGCTAGTGTGCTAGCACAGATCCCTGTGCTTCCTCAGGAAGGCTATGAGCTCCTACTATTTTGATTTGCTTTCTAGGGGCTGGTTTTCATGTTTGTTAGGAACTGGTTTTCCCCCAGGACATGTAACAGCCACATCCTAAATTGAGGGCATAGGTGAAAAAATGAGGAGTTAGTTGCATGCAGAAAGTTCATGGGGGAAAAGAGAAGGAAACAATAGAGCCAGAATATGGAGAGAAAAATCTTACCTTAAACTTTAGGAGGTAACATGATTAAGATGAACACAAATTTGGACAGGATCAAGAGGTTATGTGGGGAATATGCAGCGTATAGAGAAGCACAAATGAGGAGATAGAAAACGGGGTATTATATTGTGAATATGATCACACCAGGTGATTATGTTATTAGATCTACTGAGCCTGCTGGTTAAAGGATGAAGAAATATATGGTGAGGGAAAAGGAGGGGCCAGGCGAGGGCTGCAAAGGAGAGTAAAGACTTCTCATCCTTGGATCAAAAGTATTAACAGAGTTGTCCCACAGCAAGCCAATATGCTTTGCTCAGTTTAAATGTATGCTGTAAGTTTGGGTCCTCCAGTTCAAAAAGCAGATGTCAGGCTTTAAAACAACTCCCATCATTGCTTCAGGATCTCATGGCTGGAAACACAAATAAACGCACACAGCATAATGAAATTATCTGCCACTGGATGCATGGCTTGTCATCATTACCACTCAGAAGAGCAAATTCCAGTTCAGACCACAACTCCTTTCCAATCTGACTGTTTTCAGTTTTCCCCCCCACACACAATTCATTCTTGCTAATGAGGAAGCAATCTCTTTTCACAGACCCAGAAACATTCCCACAGAGGACTTGCTCGCAGAGGAATAGAGGGCCTTTGTTCTTTGTCTAAATTCAATGTCGTTAAAAACAAGCTGAACAGCTGCAATAACAGTTTCAACCAAATAGTCATCCCAGGGACTGAACCTCCCTAGTCCTTTTCAGATCTTCATTAAAATCTCTCTATTGCTTCTTGTTTCTTTCCACAGTTTTCTTCACTACCTCTTTCCAGTGATGAAGCACCAGAGAAAAAATTGCCACAGAAAAATGCACGCATTACGTGCACAGTGTCTTATACTGTGAATGCGATGACAAATATTTCCAGGGTGTTTGGAAAGAGCCAGGTCACAGCCCCTTATGCTTTCAGCTCTTTTCTTAGTGCCCCTGTGCATCAGATACCCACCTTTTTCTGTCCAAATGCTCCTGAGACATAAGCTCCTCTGCAAAGCCCATGGATGGTTAGCAGAAATGTCACTGGTCCATCCCAAGGCATAGCCTGTTCTCTATTTCACCTGTGTGAAACAGGATATGTGTTCACTTACTCTGTGTCACTGCTTGAATTGGATTCCCTGGTTTCTGAAACACAGGAGTCATTTTTGTTATGTGCCAGAGGGACCTCTTAAGTTTCTTGAAGATGATCCTTGTTTCTGTAATATGAAGAATTTCATGGGCTCCCTCACACTTAAAGATACTTAAAAAAATGGTAGCAACAGAGGATACTTATTATTAAAAAAAAAAGCAGTGCTTTGTTCGTATTTTAACTAATTGTTGATCTGTCATATCAACAAAGCAACAAACTCGGCCTGTGTTTCATGGATACATTGTTTTTCCTTTTAAATAGCAAAAAGGGAACATTTTTGCAGTTGCTCATTCACTAATCTCAAAAAGCAGTACAGACAGAGAGTAAATACTCCGTTGCAGTAGCTATACACTTTTTCACAGATCAGTTCAGAAAAGAAAATGTTTGAATTAGGAGCAAAAATGGCAGCTTTTTGGCAAGGGAAAGGGGGCAAATATTATTTGGATGAGGTCCAAGCAAAGCTTTCCCAGCACATGTTATTTTATCTGAGGTTAAAGGCCTGCAAAAAAAAAAAAAAAAATCCACCTAGCTACAGCTTGTGAAGTTTGCCACCTACTGAGGAAAGCACAGCACAGCAATAACAGAAAAAACAGGTGAAAAAAAAATTTATTGTGCTGAAGCTATTAGATGTTATATACATATTTACTCTCATAGACTATCCATAAAGGCTTCTCATACCTCTATACAGCTTCCAAAGGACGAAATAAACAACAGAAATACGTCTCCTCCTTCTCCTCGATACATAAAGTTTTAAAGGCAGTGTTTTACCCTGAATCAGTCCTAGATTTTGCCTTATAAACCTAGAATAAACTGAAAAAAATACTCCCAGCTTCAGCAAGGAACGTAATTTCCCAGAAATCTGAGGTGATGAGATGTTCTAAGTCACAAACTTCTAGGTAATAAAAAGTCCTGCTGTAGCCATTTCTAGAATTATATTGGTAATTTATATTTACCTCACAGCCCCATTAGAAGAAGTACCCTTAAGAAACTAAGAGTCTGCCTTTATAGCAGGACCATTGAGAAATATAGCCTGCTAACAAGTCCAGAAAGATCTGTTGTGGTTTGCAAAGATCTCTCACCATACTTTAGTGTGAAACACATAGAATACAACATGGCCCTGGAGCAAGGCAGAGGGTGCTCATACAGGATGTGCAGACATCACTGAGCGTGACAGGGTAGCTTTCATTTCACATTCACTTAGGTAAAATACAAAAATAATATTAATAACCTTAATGGAGCCATGGGAAAAAAAAAAAAAAAAAAAAAAAAAAAAAAAAACAAAAAACAAAAAATGAGAAAGCAAAAGGTGCAGAAGACTCAGAGTCCATCTTAGTTTTCCTTAGCACCTGGTCATGAGGGTACAAATAAAGCCTCATGTAAATATTACCTCCCTGCTAACAGATGAGTTTGCTGCCTGGCATAGCAGAAAGCAACAGCTCCACAGCAGATTCCATCTGTCTCCTGTTGGAGCATAAATCATTGGCCCTGCCTGCTCACAGGAGAGTGTTGTAGGTGAAGTGGGAGCTTCAGACAAAATCTACTAAAGAAGCCCTGCCACTGAGTCACAAGGTGCCAAGAAAACCCCCCTGCTGTATTAACTCCACCTCAGAGAGAGGAGTATTGGGGCAGCTGGATCTCATTTTAGCCTGTCAACAGGTTTTTTTTCATAACTATGTCCCACAAGTTTTAAAGATGGCAAATCAGATGTATTAATAAAAGATGAGTTATCTATTAAAAGAAATTAACAGCCAGAAGATCTGTATCAAAATTAATTACAGTACAAAAGCTAAAACACTAGTCATCTATGACGTAAAATAGGAAAATGCACTATATTAAAGCAATTATTTATTAAAGTTAGCAAAAGAAACTTTAAGTAGAAGTTTTGATGTATCTTGCCACAGTTCTTTTCATGGAATAGTTCTTCCCCTTTATATAAATCCCTGGGAAGCAACCATGAAGAGGCATCCCAATACATGGGAGAAACTCCATATACTTCACAAGGAAGAATCTAAGTGAATGAAAGTGTGCTGGACTTCTATAACATAAAGGATTTGGCTACAAGACATATGCCTTCAGGTCAGCTCAGCATCTTATCTGTCAAACCTTACTTCAAGGGTTTGAAGATGGCAAGCCAAGTAGGCCTTTTAGGATATCCAACACCAAAAATTACTGGCACCTCCACTAGTTCACCACAAACAGTTTACATTGTTGTATCTTTTGACCAGATTCCAGGCCAAGCAGGTAAGCTTTGTCAGGGTGAGGTATTTTAAATACATGTTTAAATATCATATATATTTATGCACACATTTTCATATGTATGTCTATATCTGCAAGAATGTCTATATATATACACCATGGCAACCAATGTCAAACAAATACATTTTAATAGAGATGTACATGAAATATATGAACAATAAAACAAAGATGCTGAACAAAGTCCCAGGTTCTGGTAAATGAGTAACATCATTCAAAGTCTTCACCTCTGACAGAAATGATTCTACAGAATAATATCCACATTGATAAATATGGAGGTATATTTCATCATATGCAGATAGAAAATCTGTGTTTGGCTGGTGCAACTTAAAACTCAGAAATACTTCTTGACACAAAAATGTTACTACGGCAAGGCTCCAGGAATGGCATATGCAACACTCCGTGTGCTTCTAGCCCCACACAACGGCTAATTCGCTACGCACTGAGCTGGCGTCCACTGCTGTCAACCTGTGTGCCAGTGCTCTCAGAGCCCCACAGTCATCAGGGCACTCATCAGGGCTGCACATGGGGCTCTGACACACACAGGGCAAGAGCAATCTGCTTGCCAGAGCACCAGTAGAAAAGCATAATTGCTGGTCTTCCAGACTGTAGGCTGAGAAAATGACTGGTTGAGTGAATGCCTTACCTTTTCAGGAGGCAAACTGAATCACCTACTGAGATGTTCCTAGTCAATCAAATTGTAATGCCAGAGCAAATCTGGCATACTCAGTCCTCTCATACTCCTCTTCAGTGAAGAAGATAGCAGTGGCTTCTGGAAAACCTGCTTTAAGAAAATCTTATAACGTTGGCCCCTAATATAAAAGTAATTAATTTAAAATTATTGTTGTCAGTGCAAGATTATAATATAGATTTGCACACGCTACACTTCTTTGGGTTTCTTTCTGGTGGGATAATTAAGTTAGGAGAGAATGTTTTGGTTTTCAGGTACATTAAAATCTTTATGTAAAATTGGACTTAATTTGCAGCAGAATGTCCCATAAAATCAGCTTCATGCCCATCTGGCTGTAGTGCTTTATTAGCTAATATTTCTTGTAGATCTTCTTTATTTCTTCCAAGCCACGTAGTTTGGTTCTCACAGCAAGAGCAGCAAGGAGCTGTCAGGAGATACCACCTCTCTGATTACTGCTATGCTGCCCTCCATGTTCACAGCACGCACAGCTCTTTTCTCAGCAGCCCCGGCTTCACATTCCTTTCTCATTTTCAACATCTATCTTTAATCTCCTAGCAGGAAAATTGCAGATTTGAAGCTTTGCAATGCTTGCTTTCTCTTCTGTGGGTGGAGCAAGACATCCACGCACCAGGAACCTTAAGCCCAGTGACAGCACCAGGCTCAGTCTCTATGTGTCCACCACAGCCATGTTCCTGCTTTTCTCCAAAATGGGAACAGACCCCAGATGTGAACTGCATGAGATCCAAACAGGCAATGCACAAGACTCAGAGAGGTTTGAACACAATTAACGTCCATCTGTCTCAACCACCCCCTCCGATGTTATTTCAGATACTTCTTTACCCCTCCCACCCTAAATGTCCAAAGAAGGCTGTCCAGCCCCCCAGAGCAGCTCCCTGCTTTGGATGTGTCACGTACTGTACCTATGGACCTCCATTCCAATGTGTCCTCTCAGCTGGCATTTTGTCTGTCATGTACCTGCAGGCAATGCAGCCAAAAAGGCAATGACCAATTTACCCATTTCTGGAGCCCCATCATCGGTTTTTAAAGTTTTACCTGGGTGATACCAATAGCATTTTTTCAGTCTCCAAATCTTGCTTTCTGCCTTTGAGACTACTGTTTTCTCTGTGAGTAACCTTTCTCTACAACCTTCAGATGTCTGTATTCAGTCCTCCAACTGATTCTCCAGCAATTAGAAGATTGTCCTCAGTAACATTGCACACATTTCTCAGCTCCTGCTAATCTTATTATAGCTACAGCTATTTCTTTTATATCCTGGAATATAACTCCCACAGCATTTTGTATTCCCAATTTCAATTAGCTCCTGTGAAGAGCAAACCCTTTTTATTGTGTAATTTCAGAATCCTTTGTTGTTTGTGTTGTCAAGGGTGAGGTTAGCTTCTGGCAGCCAATACCCTCCCTGAGGAATAGAGTCTTTCCCTTCCAAGAAGTGCTGATCTGCTCATTTAAGTTATTTTCTTGGAACAATATAAAGATAGTAGAGGGGAAGAAAAACCAAGAGGTTGAAAGATCCCATGACAGGTGTTATTCCACAGTCCCTGGCCAGTCACTGCAATTCTGGGACAGCACAATAAGCCTACAGTTTCTGCTGTACTCATATTGAGAAGCATGTGAAGAGGTCTGGAACATCTCAAGTTCAAGGCTCTGCTTTTACACACATGAACATGCTCATTACTTTCACATGACCATCAGTAAATATTCTGATAACAACAAGCTCCCCCTGCAAATTGTGAACAGGGATTAGCAAGGATGAACATTTTGTCATTGAGGATGCTGAAACTGGGTCATTCCATGTTCTGCTGCTGTCTCACAGCCTGAACACAGAGTTGTGGGATGTGACTAGGTTATTTTCACTGACGGTGACTTGTCCCACACTCAGCAGGAAAGCTGCTTTTCTCTGCTGACCTATGGTTCTGGCCGTCCTGTATCTCATACTCTGCAGTTGAGCAAGTTCACAGTGTCATTTTTTGCTACTGCATTCTCATTTTGCTAATGCATTCTCATGTGAGTCCGAGAAATGGCTTATGTGACGCACCTCACCTCCAGGCAGGTGCCAAAACAGCAGCTCAAGACTGGAGAGACTGCTATCCTGGGGTGCTCTGCCTAGAGGAAAGTTTCCCCACAAAAGCTACTTAGCCCAGTTCCCAAAGTGCACTTCTGGCCAGCAAAAGCAACTGTGATCCCCAGCTGCTAGAAGGGTCACTGCATTCTAAGGTTTGCAGCAACCTCCCTGGCAGATCAGCCCAAGGCCTGGTGAGTCTCCAGTCTCTTGCACATGTGTTGCTGCCAAAACCAGGTCTGTGACAGAGAACACAGGGTTCTTGTTTGCTGGGGTTTTTTTCTTTTACAAGGGCACCTTGCAATGTTTGGCATCTTCTTTGTCATTTCACTTGTCTCTGCTCATGTTCATCATGTATAGCTGCCATTAACTAGGGTCACTTCCACACATAGCCAAGCCAGAGGCAATGTGAACCACTGGCAGGCAAAGCCAGGTGCCAGGATATGGGCTGCTCCCCTGGCTCTACACGGTACCCCTGGTGAATCTGTATTCAACACATGGTGCCAGTTCCCTGCTCTGCGAGCTGCTGGACCGTGCCGCTCTGTCTGCTCCCCCCATTCACCTGGCAGAGGGAGAGCCAGGCAGAAACCTGCAGATGAAGCCCTGAGCTTTCATGGAGTCGGGAGAGGAGAGAGAAGATAAACTAGGTCCTGCTAAGGGTGGGCAAAGAGTGGAGCAGGGGAGCAGGAAATTTTCTTTGAGCAAGACCACCACCCCTCCAAGTTCCCTTTTCCAGATCTGAACCCTGGAAGATACATAAAAGGCACCAGTCACAAAAGGAGGGAAAAATCTACAAGTGATGAAGGGCCTCTTGTCTGCTACAGAAGATGGACAAGATGCCTACAAAAGAAGATTGAGTAAACAAAATTTTGTTCTGTAACAATTATTTTCCTGCCAAATACTTTTACCCTCCATGCATTCTGGTTGGATTGAATTGCATAGTGTTCAAACTTCTGCCTCAAGTCTCAAAAAGAAGGGATTTTATGTGGCATGCACTCATGGTCAGCTACCACAAAGGTAAGCTTCACACTGTAAATAAAAGAGAAGCAATGAACACTATTTCCACTGCTGTTTTATCTTACTTTGTTTAGAACATACATGCCCTTCTCTCATCTATGAGAGACAATTTTAGTGGTTTTAAAGGAATCAAAGTGCATATAGCTGAGACTTGAATTTGGTCCTTAAAACAGTCCTAATTTGGCCCCAAAAAAGCTCAGACACAGTATCATGATAGTTAATAAAGAGTTGTTTCCACAAACACTGTTTGAATCAATCCAATATAGGCAAGCTTTTGCTGATGGTATATTGTTTCCTAGGGCCTGACTGCCAGCAGGGTACTAAGGGAGGAGAAAAAAATCTTACACACACAAACTGCTAAATGGCACAGCAGGGCACTCTGGAACTCCATAAGATGCCAGCAACGAAATGGGAGCTCCTGGTTTCTTCACAAGACCTTGCAGGACACTTCCAAGACCTCTTTGGTAACCAAAGCCACATGTGTGCTGTGCAGTGGTACAGTACAGCTGGTCACAGAAGACCAGTTAACAGGATCAGATAGCCAGGTTGCACCAAGCACACTGAAATCCATACGGACACACTGGGTTGATAATGGTGGATTGTTTGGCACATATAGACCAGGAGTTACAATGCAGTCTTTTCTGTGAGATCTAGCAGGGCTACTGACTAGGCTACTACCATGCAATTTGGGTAGCAGTATTGTAGTTGCCAATATTTAGTTGAGACAGTTTAAGTGCTCCTTAAATGTTCCCAAAGAAATAGCTGGGAGACAGAGCCTACAGCTACACTGATCTATTTTCTGACAAGCAATGTTTTTAATAGTAAACAACACAATTGCTATAAATTTTCATCTATTGTCAGAGCCATGCTACAAAAACAACACTGTAACTTAAGAACTTCCAGATGGAAGAGCTATTTCTGAAATTGTGTAACACCCCCACAGGTTCTCCTTGTTGCAAAGTGAGCAGTCTGGGGGGTTTTTTTGGTTGGTTGGGTTTTCTTTTTGGTTTTGTTTGTGGGTTTTTTGATTTTTTGTTTGTTTAGGACACCACCACCTCTGGATTACATTGTCTCCATTTAGTTAGCAAGTTAGTACTCTGCACTACAATTTCTCTTCCTAGACACCTTTCTGTCAATCCTTGTGATAGAAGTCCTCATCATTTCATATTATTTTATTTGGTTCCATAGTTTAAGGTGACATCAATTGTTCATGTGCCACAGAAACTCCTACTTATCCTTCACACATGAATTTCTCTTGCATTTCCTCCCTTTCCTAGTGGCTATCCTCTTTCCCATCAGTGGGGGCAACTGCCACAGCCAGCAAAGACAAGCAGGTATCTCAGCTGCACATTATTCCAGGGAAGCATGGAGCTAGACACTCATGAAAAAGAAAAGATTTTTCTTTGAAGACTCATACCAATTTCAGACAATCTAGCAAAGAGGTGAGACTTCAACTTTGCTGTCCTAAAAAGCAGTAAAAAAATTCAAGGAAAATAAAATTAAAGGAAAGCTCCTTTTTCAGCTGCAGAATTCTCCAGAAGGAAAACAGATGCTGACAAATTCTCACTGGGGTTTCATACACCAGAAACATTGGGCGTGTAACAGTTTCCAAAGTCCATCAAGACAAAATTTCCAGGTGACACATTATAGGATATTCAGCTTGGTGGACCTCATCTCATTTAGCTGCATAGGTAAGATTCCTGAAGTTAAGGAAACTTGCTTGTTTCAGAAACCAGAATTTCATTTTTTGTCCTGCCAATTTCAATCAGTAAAATTTGAATTCAATTCTGCAGTACTGAAACCAGTATCTTTCTTGCAACATGTTCTTTGGGTAATATATCAAATAAACAGAGAAGCTTTAATAAAAATTAACAACAAAAAGGAAAAAGAATAGAAAATATAATATTCATAATGTAAGGCCCACCAATTTACCAAGTAGCACTGAAAACCAGAAGTGTTTAGACAAGAAAATATGTAACTTGATTTTAAACAGATTGCTTGACTTCAAACTCCCAAAAGTTATCAAAGGAGAGAGAGATCTCCTAGGGAGAAAGACATGAGGGGGTGGTTGATGAACAACTCAGCATGAACTGTAGCCCAGAAACCAAACCAACCCTGGCTGCATCAAAAAAAGCTGCCTGGCCTGTAGGGCAAGGGAGGGGATTCAGGACCCGCAGTGACAGAACAAGGAGGAATGAGTACTAATCGAAGGAGTGGAAATTTAGGTTAGAGATTAGGAAGAAATTCTTTACTGTGATGGCAGTGAGGCACTGGAACAGGCTGCCCAGAGAAGCTGTGGATGCCCATCCCTGGTAGCGCTGAAGGCCTGGATGGACACAGCCTTGAGCAGCCTGGTTTAGGGTGAGGTGCCCCTGCCCATGGCAGGCAGTGGGGTTGGACCAGATGATCTTTAAGGTCCTTTTCAATACGTAACATTCTATAAGTAACTTTTCACATGGAGCACATATCCAACATCTTAAGTTAGCTTATCCGGATCTTCCACAGATTTCCTTAAAAACTGACTTGTTCAGTAAGAACTGTTATTACTCAACAGCATACAGTATTTTGGGTTGCAGGTTTCATTTTTCAGGCAAGGCTTATTTTTTTTCTGCCTAAACTATTAAAATCTTAGCTTGTAGAAAAAGTCTGTAATTTGATATTCATTAGATGTATTCTCATAGGCCTCCAGAGTATACTGCATTTAAAGTAACATCCTGATATTATTGTTCATCTTCTATGGCCACTCAGAACTTTCCATAACACATTTCACTTTCATCTTTTTCCTTTTCTTCCAACTCACAAAAGTCGGATTTAAAGCATCTCCCACTCCAAAAATTAATTATGAAGCAGGCACAATGATTACAGTATTGTTACTATTATTGCTTGCAATAAATGAAGTAAGTTGCTTCCACAGCATATGAACAGTCTAATGAAATTACTGTAAAGTACAGGAGGAGTACTTTCCTTTTGGGTCGTGAAAAGCAACCTATCTTGAATTTTATGCATATTATAGAAAAAAAAAGTCTAAACTTTCTTCAAAGTGCAAAACCAATTAATAGTAGGTGAAAGAACATCTGACATTTTTTCATTGTCAAAAGTTTTCAATGTTACTATGTAAAACTAATACAGATGGATTTGAAGCGACTTTACTGGTATAACTAGAATTTGCAGATTAGAGCCATGCACCTTTTTTAAGTAAAGCTTGAGCACGCATATTCTACACCATATGAAATTTTAACTACAGCTAGATTTCTCTGTAGAATACTGCTTATGGAAGTTCATCAATGCATGCAATACAGAACTTCTCTTAAGAAAGAGAAACAATCTCATCAAGGTGGGTGGGGTATTACAAATGAAAGTTTTATATCTGTACTGAGCATATGTAGGCAATGTGTTTTGCCTAGATATAAGTTCCATGATCTTGAGCAAATCTGTAATGAAAATAAAATCATACTTAAATTCATACTGCCCTTTTTTCTACAACCAAGTTTAATTCTGAAGATCACCTAATGCTCTGGAACAAGTTAAGCCTAACATAAGCTATATAAATAGCATTAACATAATTTTACACATCCTTCCACCCTGACTGCAAATACTGATGTAACATGTCATTTAAGCATATCAGTAAAATTATCCTTATATACTCTTATATCCACTGTATAGTCAGAATATTGAGTTTTGAGGTCCACATTTACATGCTCAAGCAGGTAAAACCATTAACCTCTCAGGCAGGATTTTAGTAATACCTTAACTTTTCCCAGTCACATGACGTGAACACTAAGTATTTTCCATGCTTCAATGGCACAGATATTGAATCTCAACCACTGCAATTTTCATGGAACAGAAGACAGAAACATCTCCTACTGCTTATGTGTTTGAAGAAGTTGTCTCTTTAGATAAGTGACTAAATCTAGGAAGGTGCTCCTACCTGGGATTACAGCTGACATGTGCTTCTCTACACATTGGAAGTACATGCTTACACTACTACAAAAAGGAAAGTATTTAATCTTGCAATCACTAAGCATTAAATTTGTTATGCTAACCATGAATGCTTGACTTTTTTTCCCAGAAGGTACTCTTCTACAAATTGCAAAGTTAAGAGCCACACTGTTTCTTCATGAAGCTGTCCTATAGCATTTATTACCAGATTACAGGGAAAAATACAAATCAAAACCCAGAACACAATTTTAAAAAAATCCCAAAACACGAGTAGCACCACAAAACCTTCCCAAAAAACCGAAAAACCCTGCAGCTTATTTTGTATTTGCTATCTACATTCAAAAGACCCTTTGTTCACTCAACAGACCTTGACAAGAGGTCAGAAGCTATCCTTGACAGCTTTATACAACCACTCAATCTGGACTGGTTGTATAAGAACTCTATGCTTAAGGTAGCATTTATAAATTAGAGATCAGGCCTTATGATGATAATGCTTTGGTAAATCTCATCTAGAGGTTCCTGACATACAACTAAAATACAGTGCCAAAATCAGCACTTGGTAGCACAAGCATATGTGATTTATTCCTCTGAAGAGTAAATCCAGTGCACAATAATGAACATTTCTACATGCTCTTTAAACCAGAAGATACTTCATTCTTCATTTTCTGTTTTTCTTCCCTCATTGTTTACTCATCAAGTACCAGATAAGAACATGTGGAAACCTCAGTAGATTACAAGCAAAGAGACTGCAGCACCAGGGGAAATATAAACATTCTTTGTTGCAGTAGGCAGTGTAAGAATATACAGAAACAAAAAACATGAAACATTAGGATTAGTAATAAAATAACCGCAAAGTCTAAGTGGAATTTGCCACAAGAAATTACTTGTTTTACACATTACATTGCAAGGTGTTTAAGAAACGCAAAAAGATCTGATTGTTATACATCTCTATGGCCATAAAGTGCTACATACAGCTGCTACCCCAAGTGTATTAGAACAGATATATAACAATCTTGCACCAGCTTTCTTTTAACATATATTTGCTTTCAAGTTTTTTTAAAAACAGAAATTCATTCTTTATTCTGATGAATAAAGACTTACAAACTGTAGTACAATGATGTTTCAACAGATTAATATTTGATTGATATGCACAGACATGAAGGTTTTTGTAATAGTTTCAAAGTAGGCAATTCTTAATCAAAGTTAAGCTTTGTCCTATAAGCAAGCCAATTTATTATTGCTTACCTTAAAAAAAAATCTATTACCGGAAAGAACTATAAACAATCTTTTGTCATAATGTAACTGTAAGCACAGCCTTTCTTGCTTAAACTAAAAAGTTAAATTTGCTCTTGTATATATTATAATTCCTACTATTATCAAGAGAGGCTATAGCATCATAGGTAAATGATCAGCTTTGCTTAGTTAAGTCTCAGCACAATAGTCAAAATTCCCGTGGAGGACAAGCGTGTGCGGTGAATATTACAAACAGCAGTTAAGACTAAATCAGAGCTGTATTTAAGGCCCAGTACAGAATATAGCAGATTAAAAAAAAAATCAAAAAAGCCACAGACCCTTTGTATGAACTCTTATACAGGAATCATTTAACTTGGGCATAATGTCCTAAATAATACTGCATCACAGATGCATTGTGTCATGGAGAAATGCACTTTTCTGCAGCATTTGGAAAACTAAGCATCTCTTGCAGCTCTGTGGAGACCCACCTTAACTGAAGGGTAACAAATCACTCTCACACATTTGTATGTCCACTGTTAACTTGGAAAAAAGCCGTTCAGAATAAAGCTTAAAGTAACAAATCTTATCAGTCAATCTTTCTAGCCAAGTCTGGAACAGCAGCACAGAAAGGAGGCAAGCTCTAAATAGCACTTCATATTGGGTGCTCAAAACACTACAGAGGGTACTGGAAATTTTTGTGGATAAGCGTGTCTCTTCAGTCAGTAACATCACCCATGGAAAAAGTACACTGCTTCTTGAAGCTTAGTTCTAAACTTTGAAAAAATCAGTTTCTAAGGGAGATCACTGTTCATTTTTTGTTAGTTTTGATTTCTATCTCAAATCACTCCTAAAATATTAGCTGTAAGACACTCCCCACAAAAACAAGAGATCAGAGACTACATCATGCTCCGCCCTGAGAGTCTGTAGTCCCAGTTACAACTCTCCTGAAACGAAGTACTGTTTGCAACACAAATTACAGAAGTTTTACTGGTAATTGTTCCCACCACCTTCTACAGAAAAATAAACCCAATCCAATAATCAGATTAAACTAAAATAATCCTAAACTGAACATATAATGCCCACAGATGCATCAAAAGTATTTTCTGAAAACACATGAGTTTATGCTCACTACAATCATATATATATAAATGGGTAAATCTTTAGAGAAGTCATTTGACAGCTAATCTCTGTTTTGAGGTTTAGCTACAGTCAACTGAATATATTTGAAAATAAACATGCATACTTTATTAGTAATTCAGTGTCTTGGGTATTTAAGCTTCAAATTCACATGTGTATAATTTTACATAACTTAAGTTACACATTTACAATAGGCACAAATTCCAACCAACAAAGAAATACTTTGGATCAGGTTTCCATTTTGAAAGACTCATTATGTTTATTTAGCTAATATTTTTAAACTTACTTCTCCTGTAAATATACCACTCTATTACAGAATTATAAGCAATTAAATGACCCCATTATTTATAAGTCATAGAAGAAAGCTGTGTTCTCAGTAACCTGAGAAGAACTTCTATAAATCATATTGAATGTTTAATTAGAAACTTCAGTTACTCATTTACTGAGGACACATTCTTCACCTATTTCTTTCGTCCTGATTTTGTTTAGGTGGTAGTTAAGGGCAGCGAATCACATACAAGAGCACAGGTACTATGAATTTACTGTGCAGAAGTAAACATACCAAACATGGATTAAATATGGAAATAGCAAGTTTTGCAATAGCTAGTGAAAGAAGAGTTATTTGGTGTATACTTAAATAAAAAAGATATATATTTTTATTTTTAAGAACAGACAGCTAGAATCTGTGTATCTAAATGAATGGGAAATTCAATTTCATACTGCTGTTTGCATAGAAGCATGAAAGGAAAAATGCACTTATAAGTATCTCAATTTTACTGCACATTTTTGGTAGAAATTAGGCTAGAATACGCACATTTTCTCAACAGCAAGATTAAAAGTGGATTCACTTCCTGATGCACAATCAACTTCTGTTAGTATGAATTCTAACTTGTTATTAGGAAAATACATAAATCCACCAATATTTTATTTACTTTGGTTGGGATCCAAGAACAGAGAACACCAACTAGGGTGCTAGTCTACAAATACTATACGATTGCTTTAAAAATGGAAAGAACAATCCTTTCTCCAGATCCATGACAGGGAAGATGGGAAACAATCAGTTTCAGTTATGTCAAGAACTATTTGGGGTAGACATCAGGCAAAATTTCCCAGTCTTTTCTCACTGGGAAAGACATCCTGTGTAAGTTTCAAAATGACTGTTCTCAGTGCTTCTTTTTTTTTGTTAAACAGGTGAAATAAATCTGTCAGGATCAACTTAAGACTACTTGAGAACAAGGACATAACGTCCTTTATAGCTCTGCTTTTCTACAAGTGAAAAATATCTCGTAATATGTGTTTCTTTTGAATGAAACAGACCTGCAAAGACATTATAACTGTAGCCCTGCTTAGGCTTCATCTGACAGAGTAAAAATATTGCACTTCACACAGTTTAATTTTGTTCCCAAAATAAAATTAAGTCAAAAATTACTAATTCTTTCCTCTGGAACAAAAATTTCAGAACACAGTATGCAAAAAAATGTTGTAAATGGGTAAGGTTATTTGCAGACATTGCATTTTTGTTCCAGAGGAGAAAAAAGTCTCAAGTGCACTGCAGAAAATAAAACTTTCAAAAAATGCAGAAATTATCACCAGTTTCACTGCATAACCCGCATCTGTTCTTATATAAAAAAAATAAAGTATTTTCATTAAGCTTTATTGCACCATCACCTTTTTTTTAAAAATATCCCCCTTTCATTCAAGTCAAATATTAAATTATTTTTATCAACAAAATATAAGGTCTTCTTTAACAGCATGTAGATACAGTATAGGCGCCATACAGAAAAGTCTAAAAGAATGACATCAAATCAGAAGTGACAGAAAACAATCATTATGTTCTTCTCTATGATTAAAAAAAGATTGTGTAGGCTATCTATTGTATGCATGAAAAGCATCCCTTCTCATTCAAGGTGTTGAAGCAGGCGACACCTTCAAGCTGTCAAGTGCTGCATGAATTCTGAAGTGCAACCTGGACTCCATAGAGTATTCCTTGTAGTTGTTTCTGCAAAACAGACAACTTATTTTAAGAAAAAGATGTTTGGATTGAATTGTTTATACTTCCTATGTTTGTAAGTTAACAATCTTTATTCCTTCAAGAGGAAACGGAGACTGACACACAGATGAGTTAGGAGACATTTAAAACTACATCCACAAATTGAGTGAAGAAAACATAGACCAATACTAAAATTAAATGTCCTCATAAACTGAATCCATGTCTTAGCATCTCTTTCACTTATTTTGATCCTTTTAACAGCCCTCCCAAATACTAAAATTTGCTGTGAAAAGACAAGCCAAAGCCTTTTCTAACTACAGAAAAGTGTATTAGCAGAAACTGTAGGCTTCGACTCAGAACACAATTAAGCCAGAGTAATAAACATCATATGTACAGAAATCATACTCTGTAAATCCCATCCCCCCAAAACAAACAAATAAGCAAAAAAAAAAAACCCATGAGGGGACACTATTACAAGACTGGGCTACTTCTCTGTTGACACAAGGGACATTCTATCTTATACTACAGTCTACAGATAATGCAAATATGCTGCTCTACAGTACTTAATTAAACTCTCAACTGGTCTTCTGCAACACCATGTGAAAGGAAAAAGGGCTGCGATCAGACAGGTGTAGTGGCCTTTGACCTCTCTTATGAACACCTTTAGTGGAACACATTTAATTCCCACAGCTGCCCTCTGGGACAGAATGGTACATAGCCCTTCCCTGGACTCTCCAGCTTCATCCCATGCATGCAGTGGACCCTCAGCATCTCTGAAGCCCATACGAGAAGTAAACATTTTCCCTTCATACTGTGTCTTATTTGAATCTGTCTACTCCACTGTGTATGAATTTTACAGTTTCATGAAACTGCAAAATTCAACAATATTGGACAAGTCCTGCAAATCAAGAACAGAGATTTATAATTACTTGGATTTTGCAAGGAAGCTGTCAGGAACAAAAATCAAGTGTCCTCAATGCTGCAAATACACAGTTATTCTTAATTTACAAGGTGATTAAAAAAATCCACTTACTTTGCAGTTTCTATGTATCTTATTGCTTTTGCTGTCTCATCCTGCTGTTTGTACAGAAGACCCAATTCATACAGCGTGAATGGCACCAAGTAGCTATCATATTTTATTTGTTTCTCACTAGAAAACCAGAAAAATACAAAAATGGTTACTTACAACCCTGTTTTAAGTGACCAATTAACTTTAAAAGCAATCACTGCCTGTAACAGCACATAGCCAGAAAACACATTCTGAACCCTTTTTTAATGGTTAATCCTGTATACATTGATAAACAGTCTTGAAGCATCATAGCGCCCTAAACATGTAGAAAATAAAGTTAAACAAAATGTAGGTACTCCATGCACCAGAAAACTTTTACCCTCACCTATGCAAAACATACGCTTTATGAAGAATTGCTGTCTTTAGTTTTTTTTTTAAATACCTCAGCTACAAAAGCCTGCCCATTGCCAGCTCCCTTTGGAAAAAGATGTTTAAGAAATAGTGTTCCTTTAACTTGCAATCATCCAAACCCCTCTGCCCTGTAACTTGCAATGTGCTTGACTAAACTCATATAGGACCTTAGAAATGGTAAGAGAAAACAAGATGGCAAGAGAACTAAAACACATTAACAATAACTCAACAACAAATTCTTAATAAAAAATTCCATTATTAATTTATCTAAATAATTTGTTAGAAATGTTGCACATGTAAATATGCTTCTTCAGCCCAAATACCTAAAAACTTACAAGACATTTTCAACTACAAGCAGTACTGGACTCATGTTTTATATAGAAAAGCTATCACGACTGTTACGGAGCTGACACCTGAAAATCCACAGCACAGGAGCAACCAGTCTTCAACTGAAACATGTAACAACAACTTCTCATCTGCATGGGGAAGCATTAATTACTGAACTGAAGCACTAACTACTAAATATTGAATTAAAAAATTAAGCCAAACAAACAGTAAACCTATCTGTATTGTCATTACTTACAGGTAGCTCTGCAAATACAAATCCAAATGTCTTTGGATACGACCTGACAGTTTGATTTATTTAGCCCTAAACACCACATATACAAAGCTACAGTAAGCGTTAAATTGCTACAGAAAAATACATGCAAAGTTTTCTGGTTTTCTAACTACTTGCAGAGGTATTTTAATTTCAGATCCTTAACATGACGTTAATTTAGTCAAAATTCTAACATGACAGCTGCAACAGGAGTATCAGAAATGTCACCAAAAACTAGAAAATCTATTTCTGTTATTTTTTTACCTTTGAATTACTTTACTGAAACATAATTCAGCTTGCATGAGTCTTCCCAAGTGTTTCAGACAGAGGCCTTTCAGCAGCTGCAACATGCACACATCATCCACATAGTATTCATTATGATCTAACAGTGAAAGTGAGATATGTCAAACAATTTGAAGACATCATGAAAAGGAAAATTAGATTTTCAATAGGGAATATGTATTCAGATGCAGGATGTTGCTTCTTATGTCCTATACCTCAAAGTGTATATATCCTTCAGACATGGTTTAAAATACTCCTTACTAAAGAAGATACACCCATGACACCTCTATCTTTCTCTTAAAAGACAGGCAAAGAAGAAATAAGAAAAACTGAAACATCCAACAAATGGGCATAAACTTCATTAACTGAAGATTAAACAGTCAATAATTAAATGTATTACATTATATAAATAGTCATTAATTAAAGATTTCTTACTTGCCTTACTTAAAGACTTCTTACTTCTTTATAGCTAAAACTACAGTGAGACAGGAACCATCATATTATCTTAACAGCTCCCCCTGCAACAGAGCACTGGCAGACCTCCAGTAGCATCAGTAGCATAAAAAACTCTGTAAAACCACGCCATGACTCTCTTATAGAATTCTTCAAAAGCATCATTTTGAGGTACAAATTCAAGAAACAATGTTTGCTAGTATTTTTATCATCTCTAATGTTCAAGAAGCCTCAGAAGTAGTGTATAATATTTGAAAAATATTTGAAAATAAGTAATAGTGTATAATATTTGAAAAACTTAATTGAAAGTCTTATGTTCAATAGAGCTAAAAATACCAGATGAAAGAGGGTGTTTGAAACAATTCAAAATTTACTTAACAAGTGTGATCCTTTTTAGTTCCCTTAGTTTGTAGCATTTGCTGGGTACATGGAAGGAAAAGAAATGAAAGAAAACACATATGGATAGACAGATGGCACCACATACATTAACAATTC